>NW_010535395.1:133936-134161 GCF_000687285.1 Phaethon lepturus
AGGAAGAGAATTCAGAAAGATATTTGCAGGTTGGAAATCTGATCTGAAAAACAGTAGAACAAAATTCTGCAAGAACAAGTTAAAATGTTTGTATCTTATTAGGAGTAATCTGTTGCAAAAATGTCAGATGGGAAACAAAGAAATAGATAGAAACTTTGCAGAGCCAGGAGTCAAAAATGTGATGGCATTGTAACAAAACCAGAAGTGCTAGCTTATATTTATTTA
>NW_010535396.1:0-8825 GCF_000687285.1 Phaethon lepturus
CACTCCATCAGCTGCGAGCAGGCCCGGTGCCTTTATCAGTATATCAACCCACAACCTTGGCAGGTGTAAAGACATTCAGCAGATGGAACACTGCCTCTATTCCAGCTTATTTCTAATTACAATCTCTTCAGGCAATTGATTGCAAGGTAACAATAACATTAAAAATAGATCAGTGGTACTACATCTTTCTTACTGTGTATGCAGTATACGCTGTTCAGAAAGTAGAGAAATGTCTGACACTGTGAAGCTATGGCTTTAGTACTGAAGTTACAACTTTACGTACAGTTTAGACCATGAAGTATTTTTAGGCTTCATTTTAAAATGAAACTGGCAGAATAATAATTACCAAAAAAAAATCCTAATTTTTCTGATATATAAGGTCATTAGAATTTCTTTCTTTACTGCATCCTTCCATAATATAAGTGCTAATCCTGAAGGGAGGAATATACTCTGAAATTAGAAAAGGTTCATCTCTAGGGCTTAGCAGCCTGTTTCAGAAGAGTAGAATTTAACCAAAATCAAATCCATTTACTTGCAGAAGGAAGAAAAGGTGGAAAGAAGCATAATGCTAAAAGTTTAAGTTGGGGTTATCCCACATACTCTGAATTATTTTTCTGTATAAACAAGATTTATGTCATTAAATTCTCTGTATGAAAAAGCAGATGTAACTCCCCATGGACTACCAAACTCCAGAATAAATATTTATGTTGTCCCTACAGCTTTTCTTGAAACCTTGCTCTATAAATGTAGCCCCGCAGTGCCATGATATTTCTACAAGGCAAATTTAAACCATTGATACACTATATTTAAAGGCAAGAAAATAGTTGGTGTTGCAAAGATGACAGAAACTGAAGAAGAGGAAAACACGTTTGAATTTCCTAACCATCTGATTCAGAGCAGAAAGTGGAATTTAACTCTGACGCAGAGCACAAGTTAGATCAGTGATACAGTTGAAATACTAATTACCAAGCTGATGAGTAGATATTACTCCCATTAATTTTTCTAGTTCTCAGCATTTTATAACTTCGAGGTTTCAGTAGTTGATCAGTAAAATTATTATTTCTGACTCTTGGGATTCCTATAATTATGCCAACATAAATAAGCCTGACTCAAAACCCACTGAACTTTATGAACTTTGGATTGTAACCTGAGACAGCAAAGAATGCCATATGAAGCACCATAAATATAGACATGTAACAGATAAATAGTGCGCAACATTCAACATAACTAAAAAACAGGGTGTTTTCTGGACAGTTGTTCCTTTTTTATTTATTTTGACCTGTAGTAATTAATGTTAATTCAGAACTGAAAGAATTTGCAAGTGCATTGGACTGCTTAAGTTTTGCATTTTGGGGAAACTATTAGCATATACTACTTGTTTACATGAAGGATGCCATTCAGAGAAGAACATAGGTATCTAAAACACAGTGTAGTTGTTACCCGCCAGTAAGGGAACAATAGTCCAAATTGAAACCCAAACATTGATCAAGTGCAGAGTTGTAATGAGTTCAGGTACACCTTTATTTGAATTCAAGATTCGTTAATGAGTGTGATTCCCATAAGATCAGAGAAGATTAAAAAACAGGAAAGAAAACATGTTTCTTACAGGAAACTAGTCCTTGCACAAAAGTCAAAATGTCATAACTGTGGTTTCATTTTGAGAGGCCGTGTTCTTGAAAGTGCTGATGGAGACATAGGATGTGTGGCATAGGCTTGCTTTTGCACATGTTAATGTATGCCATTTTTCTTTACTAGGATATAGCAGTGCAGAGGGGAAGACAATTTGTTTGCCTTTTCCTGGCATTTGCTCTGCAGGTCTTCCTGGGCCACACAGGAGGAGTGCACACAGGTATGAGTGGGTGGTGGTGACCTGAGAGACCACACCACGATGGGGACTGAGGGACTCCTGAGAAGCTCAAGGTACATATGTAAATCTATGGGTCCTGAAAGTGAGAAAAACTGTTCTTAGGGATATGGAAAAGACTGTGTCCAACTTACAACAATTTAGACAGCCATTGAAAACATGCTGGACAAGGAAGGAGCCTGGGCAAAAGGATGTTCTTTTCAAAGGCACAGTAGGCTGATGACAGCACAATAGGGAACACTGGCTTTCACGTCTCCTGTATCTACTCTAATTCATTCTGAGCTTTTTACAGAAAATATCTTGACTTCGCTTACAGTCTGATAGAACCTTATTCTAAAGGTGCACAGCACTTCTGGAGTGTGTAGTGTGGTCGCTGTGCATGCAGATCCCCCTCTGCTTTTTAGCTCTCTTTGGATCTCCTCAAAAGATACCATAGTAAGATTGGTCTACTAGTAATGGAGTCCTTGAGAACCAGGAGGCCTAGATTTAGGCCCTCTTCTGTCAAAGCATGTTCAAATCCACATCTATCTTTTGCTTTCACAGAGAACAGTCTAAAAAGTAAACAATAAACAATATTCCATTTTTCATGCAACAGCTGTGCCACTGGCTGCATTAGCAATTGATGTGACCCAAAAAGAGTCTGTAGATCAAAATGCTTTTAGGCTGAGGACCAAACTTCCACATTATACACATATCTGAGTGGGGGTATGGTGGTGGGGAAGGGAGGGTTATTTCTGATTAAACCCGCTCTGGTCCTGTGGACTGAAAGCCATAGGAGCACATATTTGGTTTTAATTCAATGGAAAAAGAATTTGGAGTGTGTAGGCTGAGATTCTTCTGAGGTAAACTCAATAAGCAGAGAAAATCATACAAATTGACTTCAAAAGCTCACTCCAGATCTAAACTAAAATATTGATATAGACATGTCCATTATGCAGCAAAGAACAAAATATATTAGAGACTGAACTTGGAAAGAAGTTCCCGAGTTCCAGTGCTTGCAGTTTATTCATTGATTGCTTGATATAAAGTGTGTAAACACTTCTATACTGTACATGTAACACCATATTCAGACTATGTTCCCATAATTCTTGCCTAATTTTTAGAGGTCACTGAGAATTTGTATATATTGGTTACCTGGTAAATTTTCATACTAATCCATTATTCAGTTTTTACACGGCTTAAACAAATGAAAAATATATACGTTATATGGTTTATGAATTTTTTACATCCAGAAGCATTATAAAATATACGATTCTTTTCTGATAGCTACCACACCATGTTATTTAGGATAATAACAGACCACACATGTAACAAACAGAATTATTTTGATGATCAGGAAAGTGTACTTTGCAGTGCAATTAATCCTCTATAAAAAGGATTTCTTTTAAAACCCTGTGATTAGAACCTCTTTAGAAATACTTTTTTTCCCCCGTTTTCTACATTCTGTTAATCATATCTATCTGAATCTCAATCTGCAATTTTCCTGCTTATCAGAAAAGATGATTAATGCATTGTTATTAGTCCACTGGATGGAGATTTATGATTTACATTTTGTGAAAGAGGTTCATGCTGTTCTAAACAGTTATCTCCTTTATTTTATTTCCAGAATATGCTAATAATATGAGAGTGCATTTATTCTTATCACCAAATAAAAGCATTACATTTGTTCATGAAATGTGATAGAGAAGGTAGCTTTAAGCAGAGGTATATAAACCAGTCAAAACTGGATCAAAAATAGACAAGCAAAAGTCTGACAAAAAATCTGCATAATGGGTAGGTTTGCATAGATTGCTGAAGCACACCAGGAGTTCTGCTGTAATTGAAATCACACTTTCTTTTCATTCTTGTATATAGAACTTGCCATAAAATGTATGCAAGGGCCTTTTTTCTTTTTCTGAGAAAATTATTCCCTTGTTTTTTGCATTGAACAAAGATAAGCAATATGGTTCTTCCCCTATATGACTTATAAAAATATTTTTTTTAACTTTACAGGAATTAAATGTGTTCATTTTATTCTCTGTTCACCCCTCAATTTCCAAAACATTTTGTTCTTCCTCTACAGTTTTCTCTTCATACTTCACAAAAGGAGTAGCACAACATGAAAGTTCAGGGAAACTCATCGGGGAAACTTTTACTACTATAACTCACCTTAGGCCAAAATAACATGTGTTGCTGGCCTATTTTCTAGAAATGGTTTAATTATTATATCATAAAATAAATGAAAAAGACTCACTAGTTTTGTCTATCCCAGCACCCTGCCTCTGCCAGTGACCTACTGTGAGTGCCCAAGGAAAATGTAGCAGACACAGGGCAAATATGAGATGGTTCTTCGTTCTGGGTGCCTCACAACTTCCAGGAATTCACTTTTTGTCTTATATTCTTTCTCATATTGTGCATATCTCTGAAATATTGGTGAAAAATTTTGAAGGAAATAAACATATCTTTTTAATGGCACACGTATGTAAAAAATCAGTATACATAGCCAGTTTATATCTTCCATACATAGAGACCTGTTATTCATGTGATAGCTTATATTCACTCTAGAGTATGAGTAACAATTCTGATACCAGTTACTTACAAAACCTGCAGGATTTTCAGCCAAGTGACAAGGTTTTGCTCTACATTCACTGCCGTAATGTGGACTTATTTTCATAGCGACCGTATTAAAATGTACATTATATGAACATTTTACAGCAGGACAGGTAGCTAGTTGTGAAATGCACCAAATTCCTCTTTTATCCTTCAGATATTTAACTTCTACTGTAAATTTACAAAATCTTAATTTGCATAGAAATCTTGACTATAAAGGGCCCGGGGTGGGGGGGGGCGGGAATAGATGGTATAGGCTCAGGACGTAAGTAAGAATATTCACTTTCACTGTCACCTTGTGCATATCACAGTAGATCAGAGTATGATTAGCATGACATATGTGAAGATATTTTGTGCTGCAAGATAGACAAATTGGAAAATACTGCTGAATTAGTAAGTATTGAACACCCTAAATTACTAATCAAGACTAAGAAATGACAGGGCAAGCAACTTAGTGGGTGAGATGCGGTGTTATCTTCTGATACAGAAGAGCTATTAGAATCAGTAAGGTGATTTCTTTTGCGAGTGTATGAATGGTCAGAAATACAGTGTTTATACCTACCATCTGAAATTCATCCTTTTTGGAACAAGGTAGAACTTCTGCCTGGGGTAGGTACTCTCATGTATCTTCTATACAAGATACTTAATGGGAAAAGAAGGGAGATTGTACATGCTTATATATCACTTCAGTATAAAACTGGTATGTGATTAGAGAGGGCACCCAGTCCCAGGCACTTGGAAGAGCTTGTGAGTTCTCTAAACTAAACCACATGGCCTTTGGAATCATCCTGGCTGATAAAAGTAGTAGTTCTTGTTTCTGCTTTGAATTGATGTGAAACTTTGAGCACAACTATAACCTTGAAAGATAAGACCAGCTGAAAAATCCCTGGAACCAAAAAGAAAATGAAGAAGATCCTTGAAAAAATGTTCCTGGCTTTCTATGATATAGAGGTCTGAGCAGGTACAAAAGCTTCTCATTGGCAGATTTCAATTTATCATCTGAACACTGGATTAATTTTCAGTAATTCTAACTGGTTCCAATATGTACAGGTCTGTATTTCTTTTTTCACTCAACTCATTAGATTTTTATATACCTGTGCAACAAGGCAAAAGTAAAATGCAGGTGGCCCCTGAAACTCATATTCTGAGTAAAATATCAGAATGAGATAAGCACTAGCAATCCTTGGTGGTCAGGAGCTGTTTGGTATTGGCTGGTGGGTTTTTTGTTTTTTGTTTTTTTTTAAATGGAATGCAAGAGGTTTTATTATTATTTTAATAATAATAAAAAAGTAAATGGAAAGTCTTCCTGCAGGTATATTTTGAAAACTCTTAAGAAACTGAGTTTTCATGCAGATTCAGGAATATGGGCTCATGAAGAAGAATTTAGATATTAGATATCTGTTTCTATGCTGTGGCAGCCATGACTTTTATTTGCAATTTCCTTATCTGTTTTGTTTCTTATAAATTAAAAATAAAAACAGACAGAAGTTTAATGGAGTAAATTCCATATTTTGTGCTTTTCACTCTTGTTTTTTTCTGTCCTTTTATATTTTTAAAAAAGTATTATTATCAGTCTAGCACTCACATTCCCAAGCCCATTTTCCTTATCAATCTGAAAATTATCTTCCCAAAAGGAATCAGAGAAAAAAATGCCACTGTAAAGTATTTCACTTCTAAATTGAGAGGCAAGTAAAATGCCAGCAGCTAAAGTGCAGATGCAGCTTTGCTGAAAGCAATGAATTTGTGTTGCAATTATTATTTCTCAAAGCTTTCCTCCAGAGATTCTCACCTAAGTTCCCTTGCTCCTCACTAGCTGGGGAATAATTTTAATGGCAGGAAATCTGTTTTGCTAATGTTAATCCCAGTAGATACACATATTGTGATGTTCCTTTTCAATCACATTGCTAGGGAAAAAAAAATTAAAAAGTGCCTGGAATGCTCTGTGGCAAACTGAGTGTCCTTTTATAAACAATTCAGGAATTAAAATTACAGAATTAATAAAAAGCGATATTTATAGCTTTTGATCCCTAAAATTCATTTACAGAAGAGTACTGTGTGGCATGGAGTATGTATAACCTATGTCATGAAGTAAGTTCACAACTGAAATAAAGATGAACAGTTTGATTTTTTTCCCCATTAAGAATAAAAGAATACTGGCAATAAAGAATATTACCCTTCATCTGTACTCATTCTGCATTCTGAATACCTCTTCCTGCAATTTTTTTGGATCCTATGTGCAGCCATGTTGTTCAGGGTGCTTAAAATATTTGTGTAGCCACAAAACCTTGGAATAAAGCTGTCTCCTTGGTTTTAAATATTGATGCAATCAAAGGTAATGTTCAGTTATCTCCATCTCAGTAAATTAAAGACAGAAAATATAGCTGAATTTCAGAAAAACAATATCAAGAGTGGAAGACTGTGGAATAATCTTGCTAGATTATGCAAGTGATATTACGTGATATTCCATATTACTTTGGAGCATTGCAACTACAGTAGGGTAAAGTTTGGTTAATAAATGATACAGAGTACATCTAAATGGTAGAAGTTTGATCAAAAGTGAGTGTCTGTGATTCAGAAATAATTTCCTGGCATGCTCTGATAACAGAGAAGGAATCTGTCACACCTGACTACACGTTTCTGTTTTTTTTACGATCTTAAGCATCTCTATCTACACACACTTCTAAAACATTTATAGGTTTCCTAATACACCAGATACATGGTTTCAGTTTTCTGTTGCGTCAAAAGATAAAGTAGGAAGTCTTCTTGAAGAAAAATAGACATCATCCAGACTAAATCCATTTAGGAAAATGATGATGTGAAGTGATTGGAGTATATGTTCTCACTCAAGCATAGCAATAACTCTGGAAGGAGAAAAATGGGAGTGAAAATTGGATATGTTGTGATGCCAAAAGGGCAAAATACAAAAGAAGTTTTTAAACACAAGTTTTAAAATGTCTAGGGATGGAAAACATTACCTCTTCACTGCCTTTGCAGAGAAAGGCAAAACATGTGGGAAATGATTACTATGTAAGCAACTTGGAAATTACTCTAATCAATCTAGGGGATAGATGACCTTTCAAAAGGTGAGCTTATTTACAAACATATAAAAAAAGATCATCATGTCAATGGAAGTAAACTATCCAAAGAATATTTTAGTTGTATATGCAGATTTATACACAGAAACTGCATATACATAACAATCTGTATTCCAGGTCCAGTTCTGGGGTCATTAATTCAACCATGTAAAAAGTCACGAGCCACGAGCAGGCGGAAAGCTTAAAGGTAAGAACCAGAGACTGCAGCCACAAAGAGAATCTTGTGGTTGGTGTCTACCACAGGCCACTTGCTCAAGGGGTGTCTATTGATGAAGCTTTCTCCCTCCAGTTGCAGGAGGCATCACGCTTACAAGCTCTCCACTGGCTGGGGGACTTCAACCACCGTGACATCTGCTGGAAAAGTAGCACAGCAAGCTGTAGGCAATCCAGGAGACTCCTGGAGTGCATGGAGGATACATTTCTGTGCCAGGTAATAGACAGCCCTACCAGAAGGGGTGCCATACCTGACCTGTTGGTCACCAATGCATGTGAGCTAATTGGTGATGTGAAGATTGCAGGCAGCATGGGCTGCAGTGATGATGCATTGGTGGAGTTCACAGTCCTGACTGATATGGGTCAGGTGAAGAGTAAAGGCAGAACCCCGAATTTTAGGAAAGCAAACATCCAGCTCTTCAGGGGGTGAAACTGGGAAACTGCCCTGAGGGACAAGGGAGCAGAGCAGAGCTGGCAGATATTTAAGGACGCTTTCCACAGAGTGCAAGAACTCTCAATCCCAAGGTGTAAGAAATCAGGAAAGGAAGGCAGGAGACCGCATGACTATGTCGACACCTGCTGGTCAAACTAAAAGACAAGAAGGAAATGCACAGGCAATGGCAGCAGGGACTGGGTATCCTGGGAAGAGTACAGGGTTGCTGCCCAGTTCTGTAGGGATGAGGTCAGGAGGGCCAAGGCGTGGCTGGAGTTGAACTTGGCATGGGATGCAAGGAATAATAAGAAGGGCTTCTACAGGTCAGTCAGACAGAAAAGTCAAAGAAAGCATACTCCCCTTGGTGATCAAGACTAGTAACAAAGGACAAGGAGAAGGCTGAGGTACTCAACAACTTCTTTGCCTCAGGCTTTACTGGCAATGACTCTTCCCACACCTCTCAAGTGGATGGACCACAAGACAAGGACTGGAGGAGCAAAGTCCCTCCCACTGCAAGAGAAGGTCATGTTCAAAACCACCTGAGGAACCTGAACACACACAAGTCTATGGGACCTGATGAGATGCAACCGAGACTCCTGAGGGAATTGGCTGATGTAGTTGCCAAGCCACC
>NW_010535396.1:9143-28298 GCF_000687285.1 Phaethon lepturus
TCTCGTGGGTGAAGTGGGTTGTGAAGCGTGCAAAGCCACTCTCCATCATATCTGAAAGCAGTCAGGGGGAGTCCTCGGTCACTGGAAAAAGGGAAACATTGCATCCATTTATTAAAAGGGTACAAGGAGGACCCTGTCAACCTCACCTCTGTGCCTGGGAAGTTCGTGGAACAGATCCTCCCAGAAGCTGCGCTAAGGTACCTGGAGGACAGGGAGGTGATTCGAGACAACCAGCATGGCTTCACCAAGGGCATGTCCTGCGTCACCAAACTAGTTGCCTTCTAGGATGGAGTGACCACATTGGTGGACAAGAAAAGAGCTACTGATGTCATCTCTCTGGACTTCTGTAAGGCCTTTGACACAGTCCCCCACAACATCTTTCTCTCTACATTGGAGAGATATGGATTTGATGGGTGGTCTGTTGGGTGGATGAGGAATTGGTTGGATGGTCACATCCAGAGTGTAGTGGTCAATGGCTCAACATCCAGATGGAGGTCAGTGACGAGTGGTGTCCCTCAGGGATTTGTACTGGAACCACTACCCCTTAATATCTTCATCAGTGATATAAACAGTGAGATCGAGTGCACCCTCACCAAGTTTGCAGATGACACCAAGCTGAGTGGGGTGGTTGACATGCCTGAGGGGTGGGATGCCATCCAGAGGGACCTGGACAAGCTCGAGGAATGGTCCCATGTGAACATCATGAGGTTCAACAAGGCCAAGTGCAAGGTCAGGTTTAGAAACTGAGAAACAGAGCTTCACAACAACAGTAGTAACACATTTCCAGTGGCTGGAAATGGAAAAGAAGTGTCAGAATGAGAAAAGTGAAATAACATCTGTGGAAGTTTCATGATAAAAGAACATTCAAAGAAAGCAAAGAAGAATTAAAATGAAAACTAAGAAAAATTTACTGAGATAAAAAAACAATGGTTCAGTGTTCTCTTTTTAGACTTTCCTCTCTTGAGTTATTACCATAGTTTAGATAATTGAAGTGAGCATTTTCAAATCTATCTAAAACCTACATGATCTAGTAAACAAAAAGGCAAAGACTGACAATATAAAAGAAAATGCATTATTACATTAATTCTATTGGGTGAACTAAAACACTCATCTTGCTTAAGCCACAGAATATTTATAAATGAAATTATTTTCTGCCTCCATAGGAAATATTTAGAAAGACTTTCTTGAAAAACAAAGAAACAAGCAGTGTAAGGCATGAAATAATCAGAAAATTTAGGTGATTTAATCTTTCAGAATTAGAGGGTGATATAGTCCCTCTAAAGTGAATGTAGTTAAAGCAGTGGCTGAAGATCTGTTCTTGAATGCCAAAATAATGTAACAATACAGACTTGTCCATTACCCTCTTCTACTGATTCCATCATGATTATTCAATTAGTGAGACAAAGAATAACCTTTGCTAATTAACCAAATGGAGGGGACACTCCTTCCTAAACTTAACTGTTAATTGTCTTCTCTTCTGAAGTACGAGAATTGATTATGTTGCTTTTAAGTTATTGCTATAAACAGTTAGTCAAACCTTTGATCTCCTATATGAACCCAAAGTCAGTGACAGAAACATGAAAAAGAAAAATTTAATGTTAGCAAGGAATGAGTTTTTAACACTATAACAGAATTCTGCAGGGCCGATAATGCACACAGACCCACAGCTGGTGTTTCCTCTCATAAGAAAGGAGTGCACTCTACAACAGAGCAGAAAGATCAGATTAACACTGCAGGTACTGTAAGTGATGAAAATTGATCCTCGGTTGTCATTTCACTTCCTTTCCCACATAAAAATAATCCTCAAACATTTAATATATAAAAGCCTGAGATAAAAGCTATATAGGTTGGGATCATTTTTGGATAGCTACGTTTCTAACAGCGGACTAGGAGATGATTCAAGTAGTCTTGGTCATTGGGTACAGCTCAAACAGAGGTTTTATGAATTGTAAATGTAGCTGCTGGTTTGGATTTGATTGAGAAGAAACAGGATGAAGAAGGTGAGTTGTTAATAGCATCTCAGTTAAACTCACGGGAGAGCTTGACTCAGTTTAAATATTTAGTCTCTGCTCAACAAATAAATGGGGTCCAATGGATAGTAACCATTACAGTTAATTTATCATCTGAAACAAGAGTAGTTTTAATTGATTGACACATGAACAGAAGCAAAGAATAAGAAAAGTAAATGAAAACACTGCAAGAATGGGCAGTTTTGTAATTGGAAATTGTAAAGGTCACTAAACATGGCTTATTGCTATCTGTTTGAATGAAATCATTATCTTGCAGAAATCTTTATTTGGAGCCTGGAAATGAGCAACATTGACTGTCATGAAATAAGGGTTTTTTTTATGAATACTTTGAGCTTGAATGGACACAGCAAACGTGGAGTTGTGCTGTTTCTGTAAAAAGTGCCAAGGCAGTTATACACCGTTACTAATGTGCACTTTTGACCCAGTCTGAGATTATGCAAGACATTGTATTTCTGGGGAATATAATTAATCTGGGCAACAAGAAATAAAAAGTATTAAAAGATGTAGGAGATCAAGAATCAGACTAATATTAATTTTAAAATGATTTTTTAACAAATGAAATAAGCATTTATGATAGAAAAATAAAAAAAAAATTACTTGCCTAAATTCATAATCTAAACATAACCTAGAAATTAGATATATCTTTCAGTGCTTCTGATATTATTAAGATTCTGCGTTAAATATCTCAAACACCACTCTTTAGAACATTATTGCCCTAAAGCTGACATCGATACATGAAATTATTTCCATTAGAAATGTACAAATTCTTCAATCTCCCTCTTAAATGGAAATATCATTCTCCACTGTATTTTCCTTTGAATATATGTACACACATACATGTAAATGTATATAAACTGTTCAAGAGTTCGAAAAAACCCTGGTTCCTTTGGGGGTTAGTCTTCAGCTAAAGACATCCCTTTCCTCAATATTTTTCCTGATATTTAAAACATTTGTTTCAATCTGTAACCTAAGAGTTGGTGCCCATATAGGTATACTTTAAACTTGCACATTTTTCAAGACAGAAATCTCTATATCCTTTTGCCCTAAACAACATATTTTTGAAATTATTAATATATGATTAAATAGTTTAAATTAACACAATTCTTTATTTGTCTGGAAAACCTTTCAATGAAGTTTCTTTTAACTGATTGAAATTTTATTCTTTTATTGTGACTAGGTCATCTGATATGAAAGTGAAATCATCACATCACATTTCATTGGCTTGAAAGATGATTCAATATGCAATTTTGAAATGCTGACTATTCTCATCAGAGCAGGTTGGGAAACTCTGTCCAAGAAAATTCTTATTTGCATAGAAAGTGAGTATGAAAAGTGAAAAAAAACTTCTGAGCCACAAATTTGGTGTCCTGTGCCTTTTCTTTTGCAACTTTAACAAGCTAAGCTTTCTCAACAATAAGTTGCTATGAATTATCTTTAGCTTGCCTCTTGAGGGATTATTATTTCGTATCACTTGAGTGCTAAAGATAGGTTTCAAATAAATTCTGAAATTGGCTGTTCCTCCTAATGAAGTAACATTTGCAGAGTTCATTACAATACTACTTACTTCTTCTAGACTACATTGAAGGTTTAAAAGAACAGCCCTATAAGTTTGCTTTTGTACTATATGAAATGCTTTCTGCCATTTTAAAATACTGCAATGTTGTTCCCTTTGTGTGCTGTCCTACAGCCAGTTTTCACTCCACTGGAGTGGAAGTGAAGTCAGCATTCTGAAAAAAAGTTTTCCACAAAGAGGATTGAGAATCATTTCAGCAAACTTCTCAGTGTAGATATTGATGTTGGACCTAGTTCTCCGACTTGCTTTAGTGTTATTGGAGTAGATGATACATCTGGACTATTTCAAGTATGTGCACAAGAATCTGATAAATCACTCTCCAGCAGTGCCTATTTCTCTCATTTAGCTATAAATGGAGTTTGGATGTTTGATATGCTGGCCCCCACGCAGATGACCAATGCCATGGAGGTACTCTGAAGGATCACACCTCATTCCCCTCCAGAAGACCACATGCTCAGTGTCCAACATGTCAGGCCTGTCCTAGATAACCTAGGGCATCTCATGTGCTTTTGTGCTGTCATGGTTAGGCAAAGGACTTGTGATCCAACTAACTAGCTCCAAGGTAGGTGTCTAGTTGCCTGGAGTGGGATGCAGTTCAAATTAATATCTTTCAACGTAGATTTACTGTGTATATGTGAACTCTTTTGTAGGCACCCTTCATAGTCAGACGTGATATATGGCTTCATATACCTCCTAAACAGAGACAGCTAGTGCCTTTTTAGATATTCTAAGGTATTTGAGAGCTCTGCAAAGGGCTGGTAGATAGGATAAATGAATCTTGTGTGTCCCACTGGACTGGCAGGTAAAGACCAGCTGGTCAGAGATAGTCCAGGGTATCTCAGGCATCCTTGGACACCCAACTGACTTGTACTGTTACTTAGTAAAAACAATGGATCCTTGTAGAGAATCTACTCAAACTGCGGTAGACACCTGGTATCTGTTCAGTTGAATAAATTCCTAAGCTTATTTGAATAAAGGCTCATTATTTTGTCTAAACATAGCTGTATACTCTCATTTGAGATGTCCTACTATTCCTTGCCCAAGGGTATACATAATATTCCCATTCAACTACCTCCCTCCATAAACCTCAAAATGAAGATTTTCCTTTTTGTGAAATATTCAAATTTATTTTCTGATCTGTGAAGGTAAAAATAACTGTAAAAGTCCCTTAACAGTTTTTTGACATTAATTTAGTCTATTTATTACTTTTTCTCTAATACTTCTTTTACTATTACAGATTCATAATAATCCTTTAGATTCATTTACTTAATTGTTTTCTTGTAAATGAACACATTCTTGTTAATAGCCTGCTTTTCAATTCCTGTTATATTCCCTTTCCTCTTTCCTTCAGTCTCTCAGCAGTTCTTTTTGATGTCACATTTTGCCAGCATTCTTCCCTACTGTGAAATATTACAGAACTAGGACTGTTCTAATGAGCTGCCTACTTTATTAAATAGTTGTAACTGTTTAATACCTCACTGTAACTGGAGGGACATTAGTTAAATTTAAGTATGTGAAAGTGTAACATTGACCTCAAATAGCTAATTCTATTTTTATTTCTTAACTTCAATTTTTACAGCTCTGATATATTTTCAGCTGAGTCCTGTTTCAGTCAATCTAACAGACTCCTTACACAATGAGTTTACTCTTGACTCTCTCCTTTTACATTTAATTAACATGATTAAATATTTACGCTGCTGTCACAGCTTATGTCCCTATCAAGATTGAGGTCCTATTGTGTTAACTGTTAGTTACAGTACAAACACAGAAGTCCATCATATTAATTACTTCTGAAAAATATTGTTAGCTTTCTATGAAGAATTACTTGCTGTATGAAATCTTCAATTTTCTGAATAGGAAATAACCCTGCTTAATAGTAATAGCTTTAATTTGAAGGAAAAATGATATAGATTTTCACACTTAAGGATTAGGATGGCTGTCTGATTATGGCAGGAGTCATATATTAACTAAATTATAATTAAGAATATCATTATTATGTTCAATCAACAAGACCATCAGGATTTAACACTGCGAGGTATGCAAAATGAGAACTACCAATAGCTTTATAATAAATAGCGATTCATATGTCTTGTTAGTGGCAAAATAGGCCGTAAAGCAGAAGTTTGCATGTACAGGAAGAGAGAGTGAATATGTTTCTAAAAGAGCTCATACATTATGTATCTTACATAGCATATTTCAGAAGCAAAACAGCAAAACATGTTACCTGAGAACATAGCAAGAGAAAATTCTAATCCTTATGCATATTCCACTAGATATACTAAGCTCATATTATTTCTGAGTAAGTTACTGAGATAGAAAACAAAACTAATAAGTTCATAGTGGGTACTGGTAGGGCGGGATAACAGTCTAAGCATGGCAAAATTCTCAGTTCTACGAAATTAACATAAACAGTAGTAATCGTGATGTAATACAAACTTAAAGTTACACAGTTCTGCTTTAGAATTGCAAGAAAGAGAGAAAGACAGAATCTGAATTACTAGTAATTACAGATCCTGTATTATCTCAGGAAATAAAAACATGGTTGTGTTCAGACAACTTAGATCCCAGTTTAGATGAGGCACCAAAGAATTATGGTTACTCTGACCATCTCCTTCTAAGAAGCATATACTCATAAAATCACTTCATGCCACAAGTTTTAGTCACAAACCTCCTCAGATACCTATACCCAGTATTGCCTCAGATTAAGGAACAAATTATGATTTGCAGATATGTTCATGAATTCTGCCTATACACCTGCATGCACTCAGTCCATACTCCCCTTACTTTGAAACAAGCCTGGTGCACAAATATCTGAGACAGAATGGGCTCAGAAACTGTAACAGAATATGTTTAAGGATTAAACACAACTAATATAGCCTGAGCACAATTAACAGATTGGGCTTCTATAAGGATTAGGTGAGTGTGATCAAGTTCACATATCTGATCCTTTAAAGCAGACTTAGTATAATCAGACAATATCGAGGTTAAAGCAAAGATTACAGGCATTTTCATTGAAAGACACTGAATGGATGAAAAAGGTATTTCCCATAACCTAATAACTAATTCTTTAGAGTGCCTCTAAAAAGGAAAAGGTTTTAGTGTCAAGTGATGGGAACCTAGAAAAGGAAAAGCCTCTGGTCAAGAATACCTGAGTCCTAACATGCAAAAGGAAGCTGAGAAAGATATGATTGCCCAGCTGAGTGATGTCAATGTCACCTCTAAAGAAGGAGGTAGCAGCAACAGGGAACCAGGTTTGCCTGATGTTACTTTCAGCATCAGATTGGGGTGGGGGAAGAATAAATTTTTTACTTCAAAAGGATTGGATTTAGAACTCTTGAAGGCTCCCCAGCTCGATAACTGAACTAAGAAATTATATTTTCCAGCTGAACAATCTGCATTAGTCACATAATAGAGTAACACTAGCCATTTTTAACCTGTAAAAGAACACAGAAACCTCCAGAACCACCCAAAACCTTTAACCTCAGTAGAAGCAGAAAGAAAAGTGTGGGGTTTTTTTTGAAACAGATGTTTCTAAATGCATTCCAAATGTCTGAATATTTCAATACATATTGAAGTGATCATACACAATATAACACCATATAAGCATGCTAACCTGAAAAAAAAGCTACTTTTTTCTGGAAAAAAACTTGTTCACTTGAATCACTAACATCAGTTCCTTGATGATGAACTGAAGTGCCTTGTTAGAGGTGATGTTATTTGATTTTCTACTTAGTTGATGGTATCTAATCTTATTTTTATCAGGTGTTGTACAGAAGTCCACTTTTGCAAAGGTTTTTAGCTTTTGTTTCTAGCAGAACTATGTTTCTACTCCATTAAATTTTTTCTTCCATTGAAACACTATTTCTCGATTGACAAGTGTTTAAAGACTTTTTCCTCATTGGTTGGAGAGTCTGTGGATTCCCTCTGACTCCACTCAACTACTGAATTAGTTCACCTCACACAGGCTTAGCTGTGTGATGCTGTGAACATTTAAGCATACCCCTAAAAAAGTGTCTCATAGTGTCTGCTTTGTGCCAAGCAGCACAATTACAGACAGAAAAAGAGTTAAGTACAAATGACATTCATCTGCAATTATAAATATGGAGAGAGATATATTACCAGTGTCTGGAAATTTTTGAAATGCCAGATAACATTCCTGCCTCTTAAAAATATTTCAAAGAAGTATGTATCTAGTTTTTC
The DNA here is from genome assembly GCF_000687285.1 of Phaethon lepturus. Taxonomy (NCBI): domain Eukaryota; kingdom Metazoa; phylum Chordata; class Aves; order Phaethontiformes; family Phaethontidae; genus Phaethon; species Phaethon lepturus. Next base: position 16,947 of record NW_010535396.1, read on the forward strand.
TTTAGAGTTTTGTAGAAATAATTGTCATTAAGATCATATGATTTATGTGAAAATACAATTAACAAAACTGTGGAAGGTGAAAATTTTCACTTAATAGAAATCATTAGGACTGAAATAATTGCTTTGAATAGTTCATTCACTACTGCACATTTTTTATTCAGAAATTAATGTCTAAATATATACATTATATCTATTCATGAATAATGAATTCATTCCTATATGCAAAGTTCACTTCTTGCAGTCACATTTCTATGTTGAAAATCCAAAGTTTCTCTAATATTTACTCTCACTAAGTCTTCCCAGGAATTACACGAGTGAAGATTTGCAGAATCCAACCTGCAAATATGCTCTAACATGTCAGCGTCTCTCCTTTTCTTTAGCTTTCTGCAAAGTTTTCCACCCATCTCTCCTTGTCCTCTTGATGAATGAACCGTCCTATTCATGTAGAGTGCTTCATTACTTGTCAGCTCTTCTCCCTATCACCATATGAGGAGTTTTCCACTACATTTACTCCTGACCTGAAGAACTTTCCATGGTTCATCCCCACATTTGAGAATTTTCCTGCTGCATCCCAAGTGAGAAAAATGTGCGATTTTCACTCAGTCTGCTGTTTCTTTAAAGAGTGAATTGAGGAGGAGACATCTTAGCAGCAGAAGGAAGAGAAGCAGTGTCTGAAAGCCACAGTGACCACAAATGGAGTTAAAACAGCTAAATACAGAAAGTTTGCCTGCACTGTCTCATGTAGGCAGAAACAGTAACTGAAATTTAAGTTCATGCTCACTAAGCACAGTGCTAAATTGAGGCTGCTGTAGATAATAAGGGTAAATGCACAAACCTTCCTACAGCTTTTCCTTGGAACAAGCTTCAGTTTAGCATGTTTTCATTGTAGGAATCAAAGATTAATGACAATCAAATTTCATAACCCAGTTAGGGTATCTGACTTTTCACTGTGACTTTTCACTAAGAGGATATTTATGGTTACAGGAAATATTAAAAACAGTGCTATGCATTGCATGATATTCTTGGCATGGTTCAACTTTTATGTTAACACCATTGTTCAAATTTAATCATTTTTGTATTAATTCTTCTTAATACAGGCATTTAAGTCCTAATTGAAATTATGTTGCTTTAATGTAAAGGAAATTTAAACATTAATTATATTTTTAAAGGGGGAGGAGGAACTCAACACAACACTGCTCTCTTCCTAAAATATTCTGAAGAAGGATAATTAAAGTAATTGAACTTCATGATTTTCCATCAGTAATGCCTTTTACATAATTTTCCTATTAATATTTATGAGATGTATTAAAAATTTGGGGGTGATTTTGCACAAAAAAAACCAGCTTAAAATGCACCTGACTAGCCTGTGTGTCTGATACTGTGTCAATATAAGAACTGATTCACCTAAACGCGAATCCAGTTACATAAACACTGAAGAAATTTATAAAGCTGCAATGAATAAAAATTTTAGGTTTGATTCTTTTTCAGATACATATGTAAGTGACATTTGAAAGCAAGCAAATTTAAACTGATATTTTCAGCTTATCACAAAAATTTCATCCAGGATTAAATTATGTAAGATATTTAACACTGCTATTCCTCTTCCTTCTTCTGCAAAATCTCTCAATTACCTATATTTATAGAAAGAGGTAACAAGGTAGAAGGACTGTATTAGGTCAAATGATTTATAATTAGTATTTAGGAAAAGCAGTGTTTTGCATTATATGTATTTAGATACTCTCAAAAAATTTGAAAAGTAGAAGTGTTCTCATTTCATTGTCTTTATTTTAACATAAAATTGAAGCTGAAGAGGAAGAATAAGAATGATTTGAAATGTGGGATGACTTCTGAAGTAATAAGTTAATTAGATTCCTTAGAACCTAATATGCTAAGTTCAGAGGTAGTGTCAAATAATAGCTGTATCGAAATCACTGGGAGTTTTGCTACGGACTTCATTGAAGCAAGGGTTTTCTAGTAGTCTGTGAAAATTTGGCCCCTTTCCACTCACATTGGCTACTCTCCTCACACTTATTTGGAGACATTTTTTAAAATTTAATTTATCTTTGCTGCACCTCTGTTTGGTAAGTAAATAGCTACTATATTGGAAAGTAGTGTGAGAGCCAGAGCTGTTTAGACTTCAAAGCTGTGATACATTTATAAATAATATGTATCCCAAATGTAGTGACAAGGTTAAATAAACATATGTTCCCTTAGCTATTCTGAGATCTAGATGAAATTAAGTACTCCATTCAAGATGGTAAATAAATAGAATTACTTTTGACATTGTCTCCATTTAATGAATTCCCTGTTTAAGTAAGGTAAAACAAAACATATCTAATAATTACAATTCAATTTTAAGTGAAGAGTTTAAAAAGAAGGTTACTTTTGGGAGAAAAAAGCATTGTTAGTTACAAAATACTGCTTTGCAAATATTTCTTAATGGCCTAATTTTTTTTTTTTAAGTATATTATTCACCATCAAAAATAGAAAAACAGAAATAAACCTTGAATAACATGTGACTGGTAAAATATTCAGAAGGGCTTAAAGGGGTAAAGAGCCAAAACTCTTTTGATTGTCAGTGTTGCACAGATTCTAAAGTGCCTAATTCAGAAGACCAACCCTTCATCTTCAGATACTAGGAAAAATTTTGTTCAGTTAATATTGCTGAAGCTTGTCACATTGAAAAGAGAGAATTCCCCCCATTCAGCCTCCTTTCTGAAGACATACATCTTTGACAAAACAGGAAAGACTCTGTTTAATTTCTGATTGAGTTCAAAGTGACTGTCTATAGATAGTGATGTCTATCAGGATGGTATGCCATCTGTTTCCTCTCTCAACTGCTAGGTCACCAGACCATTAGCGCTTTGTACGAGATAGCAAGATAAATTTGCAGCTGGAGGACATCTTTGTAACTTGCTTGAGATTTTCTGTTACTCTTGCCTTTCTGGTATCTCGCATTACTGATCTAAACTGACAGATCAGTCAGGTTACAGAAGCGTACAGTCGCATTGCTCTGGCCTGCAGTGAGCCGGGGCCGTGCACTGCCTCTGTGTAACCTGCCTGCTCCCTCCCGCGCTGAGGTGGGAGTCCCAGCTGGCGTCTGCACATGAGGCTCAGCAGTTCTTGCATTTTTGGGTGGACATTGTTTACCTGGATTTCTCCAAGGCTTTCAATATGGTTTCCCACAGCCTCCTCCTAGAGAAAGTGATGCATCATGGTCTAGACAAGTGGTCTGTGCAGTGGGTGGGGATCTGGCTGACAGGCTGCACGCAGAGGATGATGGTAAATAGCTCCTTTTCAAGCTGGCAACCTGTCACAAGTGAGGTTCCTCAGGGATCAATATTGGGCCCAATGCTGTCTAATATCTATATAAGTGATCTGGATGATGGGATCAAGTATATCCTGAAGATGTTTGCAAATGATACCAAACTGAGTGGGGAAGCGGTCACTTCGGAAGGGAGAGCCACCCTGCAGGAAGACCTGAATTGGAACAGTGGGCTAACAAGAACCCTATAAAGTTCAACAAAGATAAATATAAGGTCTTGCACCTAGGAAAACATAATCCAGGAGTGCAGCACAGGCTGGGATCTAAACAGCTGGGGAGTAGCTCTGTGGAAAGGGACCTGGGGGTCCTGGTGGACAACAAGCTCAATATGAGTGAACAGTGAGCTGCAAAGCAAGACAGCAGGATACCAGGTTGCATCAACAAGGGCATCACCAGCAGAGTTAATGAAGTCATCATCCCAATCTGCTCAGTGCTTGTCAGGCCACCCCTGGAATACTGTGTTCAATTTTGGTCCCCACTATACAAAAAAGATGTGGACAGGCTGGAGAGGGTCCAGAGAAGGGCCACAAAGATGACCAAAGGACTGTCAAGCCTGCCATATGAGGAAAGGCTGAGAGAACTGGGTATGTTCAGCCTTGAGAAAAGGCAGCTTAGGGGAGACCTTATCACCATGTTCCAGTATTTAAAGGGTGACTACAAAGAAGATGGAGACTTCCTTTTTACAAGGAGTCACATGGAAAAGACGAGGGGTAATGGGTACAGGTTAGTCCTGGGGAGATTCCAGTTGGACACAAGAGGAAAATTTTTCACAATCAGAACAAACAGCCATTAGAATAATGGCCCTAGGGAAGTGGTGGATTCCACAACATTGGACACTTTTAAGATTTGGCTGGACAGGATGCTGGGCCATCTTGTCTAGACTGTGCTTTTGCCAAGAAAGGTTGGACCAGATGATCCTTCAGTCACCTTCCAACCTGGTATCCTATGATTCTATGAACAGTTACTGCAGACAGTCTGATGAAGAAGAAGTGCAGACTGTATGGGGATGCAAGAGACTTATATGTGTCCTTTCACATCAAATCAAAAGATATTAGATGTGAAATGGTAAATGGAGGTGGCTGGTGTTATCACGCTATGTGTAAAACTGTATGGATTAAATGTTACCTTGCTTTCTGTACTACAAAGAAAGTAATCTCAGAATCTAAATAATTTCCTCAAATATTTTGAAGTACTTTCTGGGTTAGGTTATATATTAATTATACATTTCAGTTTAATTAATTTTCAATATTGGTGCATGGTCCAGTGCAGATTGCTCCAAGCTTTTCATACATTGTTATTCTACTCTGGCTGTTGTTATAGCTGATTTGAAAACCCTGTGCATATTAATATTTTGGGTTTATATTAAAGATGTTTTGAGATTCACAGCAGCAAATTGACACCTTTTAATTCCTAATGTGATTTTCAATTTGCAGAGATGCTCTCTGGAATGAGAAGAGGGGTTAGAGCATATCATATCAAATCAGGTCAGGTTTCTCCATCCAAAGTAGAAAACAAAGAATGAGGAACACTCTACATATAACAAATACAGGCATAAAAAATTTTAAAATACAATTTATGCTTTACAAATGATAAACACAAGAAACAAACAAGGTTAAATAAAAAATATCTTTATTTCATATACATTTAAACTGTTACCTCCTCTGTCTATGTGTCCTGTTGGTCATCAAACAGTAGTACTGGATGTTCACCATTGATTTGATATTGCTAACTCCAGTTCTAAGAAGGTACCACATCTAACTTTCTAACTTTCTAACTTTCCATTGGGTATTGATGTTTACTATTCTTGCTCCTGTCTTTCAGAAAATGACACTACATCTCATTGTTCAAATATATTAGGTGTATTTAATTATTTCAGAACCAGCAGAATTTCTTGTGGCTATACAAACCCTGGCTATACAAACAAGCCCGAGAGACAAAAGATATATTGATTGGTTTGAATGTAGCTTTCAGGTCTAAATCCTTCAAGACTTTCAACTTAAGGAACACTTCTGATTGATTGATAGCTCTTTTTCTTTAATACCGTATCTGAGCCCATACTCAGACCAGAATTTGCAGTATATAGAGATCTGTGAATTTCACAAAAGTGTCTACAATTGTATTTTTGCTAACAACCTTCTCTTCTGCCAGACAAACAAAGGCTTATACCTTTGTAAACATGACTCACTTAGCAAAAGAATACAAATATTTTAAATTTTTGTGCTGAACCTTTTACTGTTCTAATACAGTAACTTACATTCCTAAAAAATTCAGCTGCAGATTTTATCAGACACAGATGAATAACAAGCCCCAATTTTTCCATGTTTAGACTGCTATGATGAAAAGAACTGAGGTTTTACTCATGAGACTTCACTGAAAGACCTATATAATGGATTATGATTTCTTTTTAAGAAACATAATGGTTCTGTACAAAAATTATCTTAGTTCATGTTTGCATACAGGATCAGATTAGACAGGTCTCAGTATTTATACATTCACCAGTGCTAAGGGAATTCATTCTTGCTAGGATCAGCAAAGTCAAACTAGACAAACAGACTCTGTGCACAGAGTCCCCAAGGAATTGTCCCCAGCCAGCAAGAGAATGCTATCAGCAATTATCAAAACAATTGTCTAGAAAATGTGGACTGTGGCATCTTACATCTGGAATGATCATGAGATGCATTTGGATATGTGTAAGAAATAAATGACTATGTACTTTTTTTAGTCATGGATTAATATATTTGAAAATATATATGTGCAAATTGAATAGTATTACTATTTAAAATTTTTTGAAGATAAATAGGGCAGAAAATATCAGTTGTGTTGCATTGTTACAGTGCTATTCAGGAAAATTTGAATAAAATTTCCTATCCATTATTGTTGCCTTTAAAAAGTATAGTTTAACAATAAAGTTTAAAATTAAAGACTCCTACATCTTTAGCAGAAGAAACTTTAGAACAGTAAATATATTTCATGGTATGAAAACATACATTTTAAGGTTTGTGCAGCCAAAAAGTATTTTTTCCTTAATTTGAAATCAGAAGTAAGAATGTGTATCATAAGTTTGCATATTTTCTTCCAACATTAGTGGGACAAATATTTACCTGATCATCAGTTCAAAGAAAATGTACAATTAAATAATCCATAGAAAAACAGGGACATGAAAAAATAAATATCTCTGACTGTGACCTTCCTGTTCTTACTAATATTGAGACGGTGTTTCTGAATTTGTTTTCCTTGATACTTAAGAAAATAAACATTTCTTACAACTGTCCGTGTAAATCCTTGTCCTGTTTTGTTCATTCACTTTTGTGCTAACTTGCCCTTTACTTCACTCCAGGAGCTGATACCCTAATGTCTTGAAAAAAGAGGACTACATAGCCTCTTATTCTTTATTTTGGGGGAATATAAGTGTTGTTTTGCAGGGACACAATTTGTTAGGACTTGTGCTTGCAGAGCTATGCAATTGGGGAAGGTGGAGAAGGACAGATCCCTTTAGTGCAGGCTTGGGCTTAAGCATGTACATGGTGTCATAGCTATGCACCACCCAGCCACTGCACGTATCAGCTTTGTTCAGGCACCGATGTTAAACAACCAGCAATGTGAGAGACCAGTCCTATCCCACAAGATCCCGAACTTACACTGAACAACTAAGAGGAAGAAATACAATTATACAAAGACGGTGACAAAGTTCTCCCTGTTTCCTTGCCTGGCCATCTTAGGCACACTATAAATGCAGCAAATGAGTCTCCTCTTTATGACCATTCTCTCAGGATCTCTAACAGTCACTCTGGGTGACACAGGTTCACCAACCCTTCATTTTGCTTTCATTCTGGTTTTATCTTGAGTTTGCAATTTAAAAGTAAAAACCAACCAAACAAGAAATTGAAAGTATTAATAATAAAATGTTCTTTACATACATGTTATTATTATTATTAGTTTGTTCGGACACAGGATTAAAGCTGACTCGTCCCAAAATCAGATTGGCTTTGTCTATCAGTTTGGCCATTTCAGAAGGGGAAACTAAGATAGATATCTTCAGCAAAATGCAAAACTTTTTTTTTTTACTGAACTCATGTTACAGATATGGAATAAATACTTTCTAGAGAAAGTATTGGCTCAAGCAGAATATGCTAGGCCACACAGAAAACTGTTATTTTTTTAAAGATTCAGAGTACTCAGAATTCTTCCCACAGTTAATGCACCATAAAACATATATTCTATGAAAGACAAGGTATCACAAGAGCACCACTGTAGACTACTCCATCATGTACACCATGATTACTCTCAGTTCTTCCCAGAGGGACCTAAAAATGTTCATTGTAACCACACAAAAGCCAGAATTGTTGCCGAAATATTTCTGACATTATGCTCATGCATATAGGTAGATCACAGTTTATCTTTCACATTTTTACACACACTAACAAAGTCAAGGATTATTACCTTTCTCTCAGAACAAAACAATAACTTTTTCATAAAGAATTAAAATACAACTGAATTCTGTGATCTGTAGGTATCATAAAGGCAAAAAATTGCTCTCTCTTTTGCCATTAGTAAAATCTAGAAACTTGGGTAGCACAAGCTAGTCGGCAGCTTGGTACAGTAACCTTTTGAGATCATGACAGAACAAGGGTCTTGTCATGTTTCCAATAATTGAATTTTACAAAAGCTTTTTGAAAATATTCTGACAGGTCACTGTTTCTTTCTTTTGTTCATGAAATGTTGATAAACTAAACCCATTTTTTCTTCTTAAGATTGCATTGATTTCTTCCCAGCTGAATGGATCATGACTGAATAATTTATTTCCATCAGTTGGAAATATTACATATTTTTATAAAAAATATATTTTTAAGGTATGACCTATCAAGCAAATATATTCCAGTAAAGTAAAAACATTTTGATTATATTGTATTGAATTACGTTTATTGATTTATATTCCAAACAGAAAAGTTAAAGATCAGTAGTGTCAGTCTTATCAAGATGAAGTTACATTCTAATATTTCTTAGAGTTACACTATAAGATTTCTACCATTTGACATGATTTAAGTTCAGAAGTTTATCTGAATTCCAGAATTTCTTTCAGGTTATCCCACTAAACAGAGGTAGGTATTAATAAAAATTATAGGAAACACCACTGGGTAGAATATTTTTATCTTAAGATTTGTGAGAGTAAGTCTCCATTTTGGAAATGGCAGGTCAGAAAGACAAAATAAACCCCATTTTGAACTGATAGATATGTCCAGATGTCTTAGAATGCTCTTGAAAGCAGAACTTAAAATCTTTAAAGCAAAATCAATAAATTCCTGATGGTGTCAGGAAAATGTATCTTATTAAAATAATCTTATTTTCTTGATCAGAAATAGATTTATTTTTTTACCCATAATAGAAGCACTAACCATAAATCACCATGCCACTTTGTCCATCCCTCTGACACTTTGTAGCCTTAAAATCTCCTCTAGCAGAAGCTTTGACCAAACTGACACACTCTCAGCAGCTGTGCAAGAGAGAAACAAAATGAAAAGGAACACGGTAATCACTCTTGCTACATTTGTAGTAAAAGACATCACTGGAAATTAACACAGACAGAGCTCCCATGGAAACATGCAGCCATCCATGTCTCAGGCTGCAGAGAGTGCCAGAACCTCTCACTCGTAACACATGGCAGTAGTGAGACCTGCTCTGTGAGGTGTGACCAGGTGGACAACCTGCTCAGCCTCGTGGCAGAGTTACAAGAGGAACTAGAAAGGTTGAGGAGCATCAGGGAGTCTGAGAAAGAGGTGGACTTGTGGAAACATGCTCTTTCCTCCCTGAGACAAAAGCAGGAACAGCCACCAGAAAAAAAACAAGATCAAGGGGGTCCTGTATCTTCCACCAGCCATGCTGAAGGCAGTAGCTTAAAGGAAAGGAGCGAATGGAGGCAAGACCATGCTCTGGGCAGCAGGTAAACCCGCTCCTTGCCCACCTCACTTTCCAGGTGCCTCTGTACAACAGGTACGACACTCTGGATGTGGAAGGCTAGTCCAGGGATGATGTGGATGACGGTCCGGCTACACCAGAGGCTGCCTCCCTGGGGCCCAGGTTAAAGACATCACTAGGAAACTTCCTGGCCTGGTACAGCCTTCAGACTATTATCCACTACCGCTTTTCTATGTGGGTGGTGATGAAGCTGCAACACATAGTCCAAGGGCAATCAAAAGAAACTTCAGGGCCTTGGGACAGTTGGTAAGGGAATCTGGAGCACACATTATTTTTTCTTCCCTCCTTCCAGTTGCAGGCAGCAACACAGGAAGAAACAGATGGGCACAGTCTATTAATACATGCCTCTGTGACTGGAGCTACTGTCACAATTTTGGGTTTTTTGATAATGGGATGGCCTATACAGTGCCTCACTTGCAGGCAATAAATGGAATTACCCTCTTTCAATGAGGGAAAAGGGTCTTTGCTCACAAGATAGAGGTACTTATTGACAGGGCTTTAAACTAAACACAAAGGGTCTTGCCCATAACAGGCTGTGGGGTGACACACCAAGGTAAGAGGAATAGGGTGCTAACGAGGCCCCTCAGCCTGTTGCACCAGTGAAAGACCTCAAAGGAACTAAGGAGTGTTTCTCTAAGAGGCTGACATGGCCAAAAGCCCAGCTGAAGTACCTCTATACCAATGCACAGAGCATGGGCAACAAACAGGAGGAGTTGGAAGCCACTGTGCTGCTGGAAAGGTATGACCTGGTTGCCATTACTGAACTTGGTGGGATGAATCCCATGACTGGATTGCAGCCGTTGATGGCTACAGGCTTTTCAGAAGGGACAGGCAAGTAAAGAAGGGCGGAGGTGTTGCCCTCTACATCAAGAAATTGAAGGAGTGCGAAGAGCTGTCTCTAAGGAATAGCCAAAGACCAGTGTGAAAGCTTATGGGCAAGAATCAGGGACTGAAGAAAAAAAGGGAACTTCGTGACTGGTGTCTTACTACAGGCTGCCTGATCAAGGGGAGTCTACTGATGAAGCTTTCCTACTCTAGCTACAGGAGGCATCGTGCTCTCAGGCTCTTGTCCTGCTGGGGGACTTCAACCACCCTGACATCTGCTGGAAAAGTAGCACAGTGAGCTGTAGGCAATCCAGGAGACTCGTGGAGTGCATGGAAGAAAAATTTCTATGCCAGGTAATAACCCTATCAGAGGGTATGTGATACTCAACCTGCTTGTCACCAACGCATGTGAGCTAATTGGTGACATGAAGATTGGAGGCAGCATGGGTTGCAGTGATTGTGCACTGGTGGAGTTCACAGTCCTGACTGAAGAGTAAAGGCAGAACCCTAAATTTTAAGAAAGTAAACATATAGATCTTCAGGGAATTAGTCAATAACATCCCAGGAAAACTGCCCTGAGGGACAAGGGAGCAGAGCAGAGCTGGCAGATCTTTAAGGACGCTTTCCACAGAGTGCAAGAGCTCTCAATCCCAAGGTGTAAGAAATCAGGAAAGGAAGGCAGGAGACCGCATGACTATGTTGAGACCTGCTGGTCAAACTAAAAGACAAGAAGGAAATGCACAGGCAATGGCAGCAGGGACTGGGTATCCTGGGAAGAGTACAGGGTTGCTGCCCAGTTCTGTAGGGATGAGGTCAGGAGGGCCAAGGTGTGGCTGGAGTTGAACTTGGTACGGGATGCAAGGAATAATAAGAAAGGCTTCTACAGGTATGTCAGCCAGAAAAGGAAGGTCAATGAAAGTGTATCCCCGTGATGATCAAGACTGGCAGACTGGTTACAACGGACAAGAAGGCTGAAGTACTCAACAACTTCTTTGTTGAACTTGGTACGGGATGCAAGGAATAATAAGAAAGGCTTCTACAGGTATGTCAGCCAGAAAAGGAAGGTCAATGAAAGTGTATCCCCGTGATGATCAAGACTGGCAGACTGGTTACAACGGACAAGAAGGCTGAAGTACTCAACAACTTCTTTGCCTCAGTCTTCACTGGCAGTGACTCTTTCCACACCTCTCGAGTGGATGGACCACAAGACAAGGACTGGAGGAGCAAAG
>NW_010535396.1:28357-77308 GCF_000687285.1 Phaethon lepturus
GAGCCCCATGGGGGATTGGGTTGATGTAGTTGCAAAGCCACTCTCCATCATATCTGAAAAGTCACGGCAGTCAGGGAGAGTCCCTGGTCACTGGAAAAAGGGAAACATTGCACCCATATTTTAAAAAGCCAGCAAGGACCACCCTGGGATCTACCTGCTTGTCAGCCTCACCTCTGTGCCTGGGAAGTTCATGGAACAGATCCTCGTAGGAGCTAAGGTACATGGAGGACAGGGACGTGATTCCAGACAGCCAGCGTGGCTTCACTAAGGGCAAGTCCTGCTTCACCAACCTCTAGGCCTCTGTCCTTCTAGGATGGAGTGACCACATTGGTGGACAAGAAAAGAGCTACTGATGTCATCTCTCTGGACTTCTGTAAGGCCTTTGACACTGTCCCCCACAACATCTTTCTCTCTACATTGGAGAGATATGGATTTGATGGGTGGTCTGTTGGGTGGATGAGGAATTGGTTGGATGGTCACATCCAGAGTGTAGTGGTCAACATCCAGATGGACCTCCATCCAGATGGAGGTCAGTAATGAGTGGTGTCCCTCAGGGATCTGTACTGGAACCACTACCCCTTAATATCTTCATCAGTGACCTAGACATGGGGATCAAGTGTACCCTCAGCAACTTTGCAGATGACAACAAGCTGAGGGGTGGGGTTGACACACCTGAGGGACAGGATGCCATTCTGGGGGACCTGGTCCATGTGAACTTCATAAGATTCAACAAGGCCAAGTGCAAGGTCTTGCACTTGGGTCAGGGCAACCCCCAGTATCGATACAGGCCGCGGGATGAAGGCATTGAGAGCAGCCCTGCTGAAAGGGATTTTGGGGTGCTGGTGGATGAAAAGTTGGACATAAGGCTACAATGTGCACTTGTAGCCCAGAAGGACAGCTGTATCCTGGGCTGCATCAAAAGAAGCAGAGTGGCCAGCAGTTTGAGGGAGGTGATTCTGCCCCTTTTCTCTGGTGAGAACACATAAGGAGTCCTGCCTCCAGCTCTGGAGCCCTCAGCACAGGAAAGACATGGACATGTTGGAGTGAGTCCAGAGGAGGACCACAAAAAGATCAGTGGGATGGAGCACCTCTCCTACAAGGACAGACTGAGGGTGTTGGTGTGCTCAGCCTGGAGAAGAAATGGCTCCAGGGAGACCTTATTGCAGCCTTCCAGTACTTAAAGGGGGCCTATAAGAAAGATGGGGACAGACTTTTTAGCAGGGCCTGTTGCAATAGGTCAAGGCGTAATGGTTTTAAACTAAAAGAGGGTAGATTCAGACTAGATATAAGGAAGAAATTTTCCACAGTGAGTGTGGTGAAACACTGACATAGCTTTCCCAGGGAGGTGGTAGATGGCCCATCCCTGGAAACATTCCAGGTCAGGTTGGACGGGGCTCTGAGCAACCTGATCTAGTTGCAGATGTCCCTGCTTGCTGCAGGGTGGTTGGACTAGATGACCTTTAAAGGTCCCTTCCAACCCAAACTGTTCTATGATTCTATGAAGTTAAAATCCTATCAGACGGTTGTGTCCCTAGCCCGTTTACTGCAATTTTTTTCCTTAATTTATGTGTGAAATGGGGAGCAGGTATTAGACTGTGGAAGAGATTATTTTCTCTCTTGGATGTTTTTGCACAGTGAGCACAGTCATTGCAGTTAAAGGGCACCATCACATCTCTTACACTGAGCACCTCTAAAGAAACAAAAGCACATCTAATAATGTAATTTAAAGTTTTCAGTGCTTTAGATAGTCTTATTAATTAGGTCTAATATATTAGGTATCTGGGTTGCTTATAAAGCAGATCTTTCCCCCAGAAGCATTTTAATTTATTCTCTTTGTGAATAATTTGTTCAGGAATCAGGAAGGAATTATGCTCCTGACATAATGGATTAAGAAGACAATTTTCAAGCAACAAAGGAAATTTAATACAACGGTCAGTAATCATGGATGAAACAAATTTTAAAAATACATAATATATTTCTCTGGATTTCTAATGTACTTAGGAAAGTGCGTAGAATTTTACTGGCTCCTTGTGATGAACTAATATTTTCTTAAATACTGCAGGTTATTTTCTGTTGAACAAAGATAAATTTTTCATGTATATGCATTTATTGAATATATGTATATATGAATATTTACTGAGGAATAAGAGTTGCTATATTAATAACTGATTCTTGCTTATAGTGTTATTTTTGCATGTATGTTTCTTGGTATGTGTGTACACACGCATACACTAAAGGAAGAATTTGTAGAGAAAAAAGTGTTCATTTCATTTTTGACGAACACCAGGAGGAAAATTTTGTTCAAGGTTAATGCATGTATTTTCAGTCTGGAAATTTTGCATGATTATTCCCTTTCAAGTGTGTTTTTTACATAGGTTAATTTCTTGATTCACCTAGATAAGAAATAGAAAAACCCTTGCTATTTAAATTAGATTCTTGTGCTTTGGACAAGCTGGGAAAAAGTAGAAACATAAAGCAGCTGAATTTTTAGTTAGAAAAAATAAATCACATATACAGTGATTCAGTTCATTTGGAATCTGTGAAACTTCTGCTTGGAGAACAGTAGATCCAGATTTCACGAAACACAGTTTCCCAGAAAGTAAGAATGTTTTCAGCTTTACCCATCTGCAAATATGTACACAAACCCACACATGTCTGTATATACACATGCAATTATCTGTCCATCTACCTATCTAGAAAGATGCTGGATGGCACCTTTGCAGAAAAAGATGTGCTGGACAGTAAGTAGAGAGTGAGCCACTAGGGAGCCTGGCAGCAGAGAAGATGGCTGCCTGCATCCTGGGCTGTTTTGCAAGCACCCCGTCAGTGGTTCCAGGGAGGTGAACCTTCCCCTCTCTTTGGCACTTGTGAGACCTCATCTGGAGGACTGTGTCCAGTTTTGGGCTCCCTGGTACCAGACCAGAATGAGTCCAGCAGAAGGTCACTGAGATGGTGAGGTGGGCTGGAGCATCTGGTGTACAAGGCTGAGAGCTGCATCTGGTCAGCCTAAAGAAGGGAAGTCGCAGAGGAGGCTGTGTTGTTACCTGATTGGATGACAAAGCCAGACATTCCTGAGTAGGACACAAAGAAAGACAAGCTGGAAGGTGGGGAAAGCCAACTAGATACAAGGAAAAAAAATATCATGAGAGTTATCACACACAGGGAGAAGCTGCCTGGAGAGGTTGTGGTGTGTCCATCCTTGCAGATGTTCAAAACTCAGCTGGTAGTATCTCTGAGCAACTTGCTGTAGTTGACCCTTCCTTTCAGGAAGGAACCTCTGTTGTTCTTTGGTTCTACTAAACTTTATCTTTTAAAGAAGATATATTTATGAATGAATTTTCTATTATTTTGTTCATTAGAAAACGTACATGGCCACTAAAAAATTCACATTTCTTGTGATCTTATTAAACCAAAGTAGTTCCCAGGTACCACAAAAAAAAATTAATTAAAAAAAAAAAAAGAGTAAGAGCATTAAGTGCAACTTTAGAATTATATTTGGCTTTGATTTTCCACCAATATTCAATAAAATAGTATAGTATAGGTATATGGTCTTTTTCTGTTTTTCCTTTGAGTAAGTTTAGATTATGTTTTAGAAATATTTTTTCAATGTTTAATGCACAGTTTGGATCTAACCTAATTTTATGTGTGTATATGTATAGATATCTGTATATTTTTATATATATGTATGTAACTACAGGAACCAGGGCTTTATGGATAATGGACATACAGCTGCAAAAGATAATTTTGACAATATTACAAGATAACATCACCAGTGTTAGCAGGATTTGCTTTAGTCAGACAAAAGGTTGTGTGAACTATATATCTAAATAAACAGTTATCTTCATTTTTAATAGGTAGAAAGCACTCCAGGGCTTTTAGGGATGATGCTGTAAATTCTTCTATATGAAGATAAAAGTATTTGTAGGAAAATGTGTAACAACATTTAGACAAGATTCATTCAACAAGGTCAGATATTTTAGCACTCAAGACTCTGTTCAATTTCAGAAGGACCGTTTTCTTACAGGAGTGAAGGGTTGAACTCCGTGTTTCTTAATTTGACAGGCAGACAACAATGCTGGTAACAGCTCCTGATTCCTGTAGGTTAACCCAGAACCTCACAAAACAGCATCTGCAGAACTGTGAACCATCTCAGTCTAAAGTGAAGATGATTATCATGACCTAGGAAACCTCTTCCCATGTGTGGCATGGAAAAGGGTTAGAAAAAAATGAAACAAAACAAAACACCAGAGCTTTTGATCAGAGGGAGATTTATGAATAATATCCTGTTTACATGCAAAACAAATGAGTGATGGGAGGAGCTTAAGGTAGCTGAAGACATTAGACTTTCCTTGTAACAGGGAAGGTGTCCACCTGGTTTAACTTTGTGGAAAGAAAAATATGTTACATCAAACGTTGGAGTTTGCTACATTCTCTGCAGCTTTGCCTGGTTTTATTGTTTTGTTTCTTCAAGTGTTGGAGTAGGGGATGAATAGTCGTGTAATAAAGAGAACACTGACAAATCTCTCTTTTCGATTCTGTTCTAAATGAGCTAGTGACAAAAAATCAGTGGTTTATTCTGAGATTGGAAAGGAAGTTTCATTTCTAATTAGTATTGAAAAATGTCTGCTTGTTTCCAGTTCCCATGAGGTTTTGCAATAGAGTGACAGTTAATTGTCATTAATTCTAACAAAATGTTTCATCCTTAACTTACCAGCATATTATAATAATCAGAAATGATTAAAATTACTTTTACATTAAAACTTTTATAAATATGTAGAAACCTGTTAATCGATTCATAATGAAATAAATGAGGACAGAGAGTCTCTTTTTGTTTTGTGTAATAGAGAACGAAGCTCATTTGGAGTTTATCACTGGACTCCTAGGCACTATCACAACACAAGAAATAAATTATAACAGCAGAACAATGCAAATTATACAGCTACAAGCCTGTGCTGTAATTTTTAAATGATTTGTATGTCTGCTTCACTGTTTGTAACAAATGTTCACACAGTCTTATGCACATGTACTCATCCTATTTACTAGGTTTCTTTCCCTCCTAAGATATTTTAAAAATCATTGTCAGTCTGCTGCAATCCCATTGCATTATCTGAATTTAGGAAAATCAGTTTACACCCATTTTGTTACAGATCAGTAAATAAAGCACATCTTGTATTTGGGAAAGGGAGGGTTAGCCTTCTTTGCTTGACCAGCTTGCATATTTCAGTAACTCAAAACGGGTTTCTCAGTCATTAGTCTGAATGAGTGAGGTTTTCTGATAATAACAAAATAGCAACATGGTCTGCTAGTCAAGACAGCAATCACACTGAAGTGGAGTTCTGCTGTTGTAATATTAAGAAAATGCAAGAGGGCAATAATACTTCCACTCTGTGGTCTCTGGAGGACTCTGGTAAGAACTTGGAGGTCACAGATGACCTTCAAAGTCATAAAAGACAAAGAAATGTTGATGACAGCAAGGACTGAAAGGATGGGTTTCTACTTGTTCATGAAAAGTCAATGATTGCTCCAATGACTCTGGCTCATCCATTTAGGATAAAGAGGAAGTTCACAGCATCATCTCCACATTAGCTGCATAAGGCTTTCACCAGAACTTATCTAGCACCAAGCACTCTGGTAGCATCTATGTTGGTGTGTTCCCCTTGCATAAGCTCTAGCAACAAGTCAGATAAATTCAAAACAAATAATCTCTCTGGTGTCTAACCATTGTGGAAGTACTCATTTAAAACCTGGTTTATTACAGATTTCCACTAAGTTGATAATACAAATATTTTATTTCCACTGTATTTTTTTTAATGAAGACAAAAAACCACCTTATATACCATTTTCTAACACATATTAGGTAAAAGTAAGTCGTAAATTCACAAACTCCACACAACAGAAGTCAAAGTTTGAAAATCTGGGTGTGTGCTGCAGAAAAAAAAAAAACCAAGGTGTGTTCTGCAGAAAATTGCCAACATTCTGGACATTCAGGAAAAACAAGAAACTAAAGGTAATTTAGCTAGAATTTCAGAGACAGACTTTCACCCCTACCTTCCACTTTTGTGATGTTAGTTTGTGTGTAGTGTTGCCAAAGATTAATACCAATATTTACCACATAGAACTTTCTTCTTATACCTTTCAGAACACTATTCAGACATTTATTTATCCCCTGAAACATTCATATCAAATGATAATATTTTCTCCAGTTTCTAAAAAAAACCCCTCAGTCCTGGGTAGGACACACACACATGCAAAGTTCACTCAACTACCAAATTATATAACTGATTATTGGACTAATTAAGACTAGAGTGGAAACTCCAGCTCTGCTGAGTAAGGTCATTGCTACTGGAAGTTGATGTTGGGACCAATGAAAGACATAGTTGCTTTAATTCAAAGAAAACAGTACATTCCTATAATGTTTTATTTCAAAGATGGTTCTGTAAACGTGACACCCTGAAAACCACTTTCCAAAATTCTGATGTCAAATAACTGTGCCATTTTTCTGTCTCAAAAGACAATGAAAATTCCTTCTTCCTTCCTCACCCTTATAAAGGTCTTGATTAATGCAGCTCCTACACAGGATAATGAGGCTGTGGAATCTCAGATCTCTTCTGATCTATTCAGTTAACTGTTCTCCTGTTATGTGGTAATATTTAGAAACACATCAGCAGAAATTTTTAAGGCAAAAGACAATCATATTCTGATCCAAGATGTCACTTTTTCATACAGTTGCAACATTATCAGTTATGACTTCATTACAACAGGTCACTCACACATTCATACCTTGAATGATTTTTTGGAGACAGACAAAGCAAGACTTTTGCATGTGCATTTTAGATTTAATGTATTCATCAAATGCACTACTTTCGGTTTTCAAACTATTAAGGATAATTTTTTTATCCTTAAGCTATTTACAGTATTAATTACTGTATTATTTTTATTCTCCAGCTATATATTTGTGTCTTAGCAGAAAAATATGAGGTTATAGAAGTCGTTATCATCTGAAATGCCAGTTCTGCACAGGATCAAGCCTCCATACCAGAAATTAATTCTCTGTTGTTTGTCAGGTATTAGATGAGTATGTCCATGTTTCCAAAATAGCTAATGTTTATTTTTGTTATCAAGCAACAGAATAACAAGTTTATCTTAAGATCAGTTATATTGTTGATTTAGATGAAAAAAAAGGTTCTTCTATATGTTCGTGTAGATTGTGAAAGAGCATACAGCCTCATTAAGCATTTCTGAGGCTTGGTTTTCTTGTATGCTGTATCTGGCAGTAAGAACATATGGAAACCAAAACAGATACTGAAGTGATGCGCACTCAGCAGAGAGAAAGAAGGTCATAACAGATTCCTACACTCAAACTTAATTCTATATTAAATTATTTCATAGGTAATACCAAATTGAACAGCTCTGCAATTTAGTTTAAGTCAATGGAAATTTGTTAGTTAATGAGGTAGTAGCTATATGAGCTGTATATGCAATCATTTCTATATTTCTCATTCAAGGAAAACCTCTAACTGATATATTTGAAATTAATTTTCTTGCAAAATGACACTCTAAGTTAAAAGTTCCTTACAAGGCTGTCATTACTATCCATATAATTTATAATATTTGTACTAGGATATCCTCCATCCCATAAATATTTAATTCATTATTAATCTAAAAAAAAGTTTGCAGCACTGAGTCAGAAATATAACAAAAATGTACTATTTACAATTTCAGTAAGAAAGTAGACGATACTGTTAAATGGAAAATTCATTGATGCAGGAGTTTCAACTTGCAGTTAATACCCTGTATAATACAATTTATTTCACTGCATTTAATCTGTGAAAAAGGTCAGAGTAGGATCTTGAACTTCTCTGGAATATACCGAAAGTGCCTTCTATAGAAAATAAAAAAAAAAAACCAACCCTGTGCTGAGGTTCATTTTCAACAGAAGTGGAATTTGGGTTCTACTGCTGAATTCCCTGTTTTGTTTTCATCTTGTGCTGATAAGTGGATAAAATTTTCTTAGTCAAATAAAGAAGGTTTATAACATCTGTTATATTTTGACATTGATTGAATACATATTCTGTCTTCATTTGGCTGATATAATGAATTTAATATTTGGGAGTCAGAAAAGAAGAACTCAGTTTTATATTATGTTTAAAAAAATGGAACTGTATTTCGTTTCTGTGTTTGCACATGTTTTATTCATATCTCAGTTCCTACATCTTCAGAAGAAAAAAGTTTACAGTTTATATTCATTGGGGCACTTGGACAAATTATCCTCTTGCTCACAAAATTTTCAGCTTCATTAGTTTTAAGAGTCACTCTGGAGTGCAGGAGATCACATTTCCTTTCACTATTTACAATGTGTTACAAATGTCTTAAAGTTCAGTCCAATTGGGAAATGTCATAGTAATGAATTTTGCGAGGTTTGAGGATTCCTGAAACAGTTGTTTCAATCCCTAGTGAATTACAGATGAATTTAAAATCCCATTATCAAATCAAGGCAGCTGTTTGTTACTAGCCATAATAAAGAGGTTAAAGTTTAAGAAAACAAAAATTTCCATCTTATCTAACCAATGAAAAAAACTTCTTTAATTGCAGAATGATTGTGTTTAGAGTAACAACCATGCTTGATTTCATCACTCGCCGAAGATAGCAATAGCATTATCACATGTTAATGCAATACAAGATTTTGTCACTACCCTGTGAAATTCACAGAAATCATTGTCTCTAGTTGTTTGATCTAGACAGAATTTGACACTGGTTTTAAAAATAATTTGCTTTACCATTGTTTAGGATAAATAATTGTGTAGGACTAGAAGATCAAACTGGTCAGAACCTGTCTACAGTTAACAGTAATAGAAATAAGAGATGACAGGAAAAAAACATAATATGCAGATATTCTGGAACAAAAAATCAGATTTACTTTTTCAAATTCAAACAATTTGCTGTGAGTTGAAGAGCGATCGCATATTTTACTAACATTCAGAACAGAGGTTTATTGCCCGTAAAAAGTGAGGATAAACAAAATATATATTGTGGTGGGGAGAGTGTTTTGTTCCATACAGTCCTGTTACAAATATGACCACGAATGAATTACAGGCAACAATAATTTAGGTAAAATGCGTAGAAGATTTTTTATGCCAGGAAGCACCTATGACTGCCTGCAGGAGTGTGCTTGGAACAGCAGCAAGAAAGGGCCTGCACTGTCGTCTTATGGCATTCCCACAAATTTTAGGTGGGTGATTATAACTAAAGTCTCTTTTAAGTTTCCTGCATTAAGCTTAGATTCCAGAACCTTGTTTAAACAACAAAGAACAAGAGAATTGTACATTTATACACTCTTATACATGTATGAGTACATATGAACATATATGAATATGAAGCGGTTATAAAGTTAGCATTAAAAAATCATAGAATTATGTAGGTTGTAAAGGACTTCTAGCAGTCATTCAGTCCAATATATTGTTGAAAGTTCAAATACAGCAAGTTGGTCAACAGCGATGACCAGCTTAGTTTTGAATATCTGCAAGGATGGAGATTCTACAGGCTTTTGGAGCAACCTCTTTGAGCATGTCACCACCCTCATGATACTTTTTTCCTTGCATCTGGTTGGCATTCCCTATCTTCCAGCTTGTCCTCATCGCTGCCTTTCACCTCACCATCATATGCCTCTGGGAAATGTCTGACTCCATCATGTAGAAGATTGGGTAGCAATACAGCCTCCCCTGAGACGTCTCTTCTTTAGGCTGACCAGACACAGCTCTCAGCTTTGTACGCCAGGTGCTCCAGCCCCTGTTACCATCATGGTGACCTTCTGCTGGACTCACTCTGGCCTGGTAAAGAGGAGCCCAAAACTGGACAGTCCTCCAAATGAGATGTCACAAGTGCCAAAGAGAGGGGAAGGCTCACCTGCCTGGACCTGCTAGTGGGGTTTTTACCAAAACAGCCCAGATTACAGGCAGCCATCTTCTCTGCTGTTGTGTGTCCCAGTTGCTCATCTTCTACCTCTTGCCCACCATGTCTTTTTCTGTAAGACTTCTTGCTATCTAGTCAGGCTCCAACCTGCCCTGTTTAGCCTGAGACTATTCAATCTCCGATGCAGGAGTTATGTTCGCTTTTGTTGAATTTTAAGTGATTCCTGTCACCCGCTTTATGCAGCCTGTTGAGGTTCCTCTGAAATAGCAACCTTGCTCTTCAGCTTATTCTCCACTTTGTAATTTGCCACCTTTCATGAACTTGCTGAGAGTACACTTAATCTCATCTTTTAGGTTATTAATAAAAACATTAAACAGTATTGGCCTCACTATGCACCCCTGAGTGAAGGTAAATCATTAAAGTTCATGGAGGAGACAGAGCACCCCCCCCAAAAAAAGTATTACTTTGTCACACCTACAGCTGATACAACTAAACTTATCCTAAACTCAGGTACAATTTAACTACCAATGCCTACCATGAGCTTCATCTGTCCACACATTCTCCATTAACCTTTTTATTTTTCAGTTTGTGGCAGCATTCTCAACCAGTAAAATTATCTTAGTTAAAACTGGTAAAATGTTTTAAGCTGCTGTTCTAGACTTTTAACGTTGCAACCATTACATGTAAAAAACCTGTAGCCCTGGGCATTCCCTCTTTCATGATTGTTTGTAATTATTGGATTAAACATTCAGTATATAGTGATATATTTGCTATATAGGCAATTTAAAATACTTATATGGGCTCAAAACCATACTATACAAATTTCCTGGTCCCTTGAGCAACAGCTACATGAACCTGTCTTTTTCTTTAGAAGATGATAGGATGAGAGGAAATGGCTTCAAGTTGCACCAGGGGAGGTTTAGATTGGATATTAGGAAAAATTTCTTTACTGAAAGAGTGGTCAGGCATTGGAACAGGCTGCCCAGGGAGGTGGTGGAGTCACCATCACTGGAAGTATTCAAAAAATGTGTGGACATGGCACTTCAGGACATGGTTTAGTGGGCATGGTGGTGTTGGGTTGATGGTTGGACTTGATGATCTTAAAGATCTTTTCCAACTTCAATGATTCTGTTATTCTGTGAATGATGCTTAGGTGTTCTGAGTGAAGCTATGCCTCATTGACAGACTCCAAAACAAGAATATGATCCTATTGAGACAAGTGCCACATAATCTGTATGTATTTTCAGTCAGTTTTATTGCTTTGTAGACCTGAGGTTTGTTCTTTACTTTTTGAAATTAATTTTAGTATTTGCAAATTACATAACTTCTTTCATCCAAGTGCGTGAAGACGTAGAATTTTGTCAATGAAAATCTTCTCATCATGCTTTTTTTGTGACCTGGTTAAAGGTACTAGGAAAACAAAGAATCTCTGCTTCTAAACTGATTCTATTGTTATGTGGTTTTTGTCTATGAGTATTAATATATTGTCATGAGACATAATTATTGATTTCTGTCCAGATGATTATATCCTTGCCAATAAGATATAATACAAATATGCAAAAAGGAAAGAGATGAGTGCAGTAAATAGATTGACAAACCTAAGGGATTTACTTACTTTTTCTTTATGAGTGTGTCTTTCATTTATGAGCAGGTTGTGGGGGGCAACGTTATGTAACACAGTGTAATATGAAAAGGAAACTCTTCACAGAAGGGCTGAAGTCTTGAATTTGTTAGGACAAAACGTGTCGTGCCAGATCCAACAACCCAAAAGAGATGAGGCTGCTGCTCCATGTGCTATCTCTCAGTTTAGCAATGATTTTCACTACAAAAGTAATCTAAGGTAGTTCAGCTATCCTGCACTAAAACTAATCCTGGCATCTCAGTCAGCTATACAACTGGGAGGCAGATTACAGGTTTTCACTGGGTACAAGGCCAGGTGACCACAATCATACTTACAAAATGATAAATTATGAAATTAAGAATTAGTTCTTAATAAATTCAGCTTCTTAATAGATTAAAAAGCTGCTGAGGAATGACAGATAGTGGAGATGCAACAGCACCATAAAAATCAGTGCATGAAGCCAGATCCCCAGCAGCAAACCCAAGATCCCGACCAAAGCAGTGAACTTAACTCTCAGCATGTGGTATGACAGTGTACTGCTCAAATACGCAATGCATGTGTTCAGCTAAGAACAGGGTTATGTTTTTCATAGAATCATAGAATCATTAAGGTTGGAAAGGATCTCTAAGATCATCATTGCATCGTCGACTCAGGTTTCTTCAACCATTGTCTTTGTAGACCAAACATTTTTATGAAATTAGGTAGTTTTTTAGTTCTCTGTTTGTCTTAGGGCAATATATACATATATACAAAATATTTAATTTTATTTCTGGATGTACACATGTTCAATGAGGGAATTAAAGAAGAAAATATCAGCTGGGGAGTGTTCTATGTGCAGTGGAAACAAACTGACCAGAAAACAACTGGGGAAGTTTATCTGTTGTACATAAAGCTAAACACTCCTTTCCATTACTTTAAAGAGAATAAGAAGCTCAGAATTATTTACCAGATTTTGTATATTCTCTAAATGCAGTAATTTCCAGTTGGAAGAGCATTATCATGGATCATATAAGCATGTTTTTTTAGAGCAAGTATGAATTTTCTTGAGAAAATTTCAGTAGTACATTAAAGGATTAAGCTGTACACCAAACTCATGGAAATCGACGAGGTACAATTTTGAGCATATTACAGAAAAAACTCTGTCATTCTAATTTTAAGCTACACAAAATACATTAATCAATGTTATCAACATATAACACCTCAACACTTACAAACTACAGGAGAAAAAGCACTCAAACCAGCATATGCTTACTAAATGAACAAAAGGAATTGCCAGCAAACGAGATGAATTGTGAATACAAGGAAAGGTTAAGAAGAATAAGAATAAGAATCTGAAGAGCACACGTTCTTGAAGATATTACTCTAGCTACTGCTTCTTCCTTTGAAGATTTTCTCTAAGAGGTTGCACTGCCTGTTACAGAAGAAGACATGAGCTCATTCTGTTTGCAGCATTTCAGGAGAGCAGGATGAGGACCAGCTGAACCCAAAAGCTAAATGACCATGTTGGGATGGTTGTATCTTGACTGTTATAACTACCTTATGGCAGAACTTATTACCCAGTACTAAGAAAACCACATGGTTTTTGCTTACCTTGTAGCATAGCAGGAACAGTACTACATAGACATACCTGATTTCTCTTAACCTGTGAAGATCATAAAGCAACTGAAGTACTTAAATGAAAAAAAGGATCAGATGGAGCAAATCTCATTGAAAGATTTTAATACAAATATTAAAACTTGAGTCCCAGAAGTTTAAAACATAGGACCAGGATCCACAGGTGGGTCTGTGTTATGTTACATATTTTTGTAGATGGAACATAGAGGGAATATTAGAAACTCACCCTGAATGCTCTAGATTATAACAGTATGAGTGCAGACTATGTTTATTTAGTGCGCTGAAAAACTGTGCTAGCACATGATATTAAAAAAGTGTTTGTAACTGCAGGTCAGATGGGATCCTCAATGGGAATTCTACATGGATAAAACAAAAATAAATGAACGACACACAATGCACACTGGCAACTAGGTTTATAATCTTGTTTGGTTTGTTTCTTTACTTTAATGTGTGTGTGTGGATGTGTCTGATTACAAAATAGCTCAGCATCTCATATACCACTTTCTGGCATCTGTGAACCACCTGTGGTCCACATGCTGTAAGCTGAGAAAGACTAGAATAACTTAAAGATGTGATTACCAGGCAGGAGAGAAGGAATAGGGACAAATAGGACTAAGTAGGAGATAAAGCGGTAAAGGGCAAAGTCAGGAGGAAAGAAGGAAAGAGCAGTGTTAAAACATTGGTCAAGAAATGTAAGTGAAAAGAAATATGTCTAGACTAATCATGGATTAGTGCAAACCCATCAGCACAGGGGAAAAGCTCTATTCTCACTGCAAGCCTTAGCAGGAAAAAATTGTTCTCTGCACAGAAATGATGAAGAAAGTTTCCTATAGATGTGTACGTTTTCTGTCCTAAGTCATCTCCACATGAAGTGGACACTTGTGACATCATTGCTAGCCATGATACTGAATCTTTAGGCACACCACCTCACCAGCCAGTCTGCATGTGCTAATTGGGCAGTTGGCTTCTGCCAGACTATGTGCAATGATGGAGGTTTTTCTGCCTTTCTTTCAGAGTCTCTGCCTCCTGCAATTAGTTTTCACAAAACTAGAAGTGTTCATATCCAAACTTCTCTATTAAACTAGGTAAAAGTTCAAAAACTATTAGGAGGTGAGGAATGGAGCAAACATTTGTTATAAAAAGCAGCCAAGTAATACGTATTCTCTTTGGAAAACAGAGGTGCTCTTTGAGGGGGAAGATGAACTACAAATAGCTTATTTGTGGTATCTTAGATATCAATGAAATGTTTTTCACTGTTCATAACTGAATAATGACTTTTGAAAGGTAAGACAGTGTAAAGGTTGAAGTTTAAAGTATGTAGAGATGACTGAGGAAAATGAGATTCATGAATGAATAACTGATTAGTTTCAGAAAGGAGTATGTAAGTCTGCCTCTGGGCATGTTTAAATTGAATTTACCTACATTTCTGCTTTACACAGTGGCGAATCCACATTAGCACAAAAATTGGCATTATATAGGTGGTATTT
Organism: Phaethon lepturus; assembly: GCF_000687285.1. NCBI lineage: Eukaryota > Metazoa > Chordata > Aves > Phaethontiformes > Phaethontidae > Phaethon > Phaethon lepturus. Next base: position 42,989 of record NW_010535396.1, read on the forward strand.
TCAGATGAACAAATTATCTTTGTAAACCTGAAGCTATATTGTAATGATACTTGTGATGAAATTGTAAGTCAATCATAAGATTTCATCTAATATCTCATAAATGCTATCAAATCTTGCTGCTGCAAAATACATATCCATATTACTAAAGTTGGTCCTTACCTGTGTGATCTAGCACTGAATTGGAAAGCAGTATGAACAAACCTCTTCCAAGGCTGCATGAATTACCTCGCTAGTCTTTACCAAATGAAATCAGAATGAATAAAATAAGCAGCAATAACAGGACCACCCTTATTTTACTTTCAGCAAGTTCTATCAAGGTCTCATATTCATAATATCTCTATATCATAAAACATACAATATTTTATTTACTGTTACAGTGTCTCGTTAATGTTTAAATAGCATTGCAGTTAAGGAAATAAACTATTTACAGTCATTATCCTTTTCTTTTTTATTGTTTTCTGACTTTTCAATGGACTACTTCTATTACAGAGAAGTGAGGTTTTAGAAAATGTGAAGAAAATGAAAAAAGGGTATGTGAACCATAAATTTAAGAAGTGCTGGTGCGAGTGATTTGCAGTCAGTCATTGTGCAAGACAAAGGTTTTGCTTACATGGTGCTGCTCAGAGCACAAGTACTGAGTGAAACAGACCTCTGTCGAATTTCTTGGCTCTGAGTGACTGTGGATCAGAACCTTCAATTGCGTATCAGCAAATGAAAAATGTTATTCACTAAATTAGTCAATGTATGTAAGAAGCAGCACTTCCAGTCACATATGGTTGTGTCCCCTGGTGAAATCTAGACATAGGGAAACCCAAGCCATGAAAGAAGCACTGGGTGTGTGGGTCATGTCCCTGATCTAAATGGTCAGGGAAAGACATGTTGCCACTGACCCATCTAGCCATTCTTACTACATCTGAATATTTACATCCACAAAATCAATGGGTTTTGTACAACTGCAGGAGGCAGACCACAGCACTCAAAGCTGTGTAGCTTTGAGTGACTGCCCAAAAATTCTATCAGTCTTAAGCGTTCTTCACTCTCAAGAATTTTTATTATTTTTTTAAATGATTTGGCCAAAGGAAAAAGCAACAGTGGTTCTGAGGGGTCCTCAAAAGATTAAGGATAACAGAATCACAGAATCACATAGCAGTTGAGGTTGGAAGGGACCCCAGAGGTCCAACCACACTGCTCAAGCAGACCTGCTTGAAGCTGGTTGCGCAGGACCATGTACAGATGGCTTTTGAATATCTCCAATGAGAGAGACTCCACAACCACTCTGGGCAGCCTGTGCCAGTGCTCAGTCACCCTCACAGTAAAAAAATGTTTCCTGATGTTCAGAGGGAACCTCCTGTGCTTCAGTTTGTGCTCATTGCCTCCTGTCCTGTCACTGGGCACCACTGAAAAGTAGAGCCTGGCTCTGTCCTCTTTACACTGTCCCTTCAGATACCGCACACAGTATTCAAGGTGTGGCCACACCAGTGCTGAAGATCTCGTCACAGTCCTGCCTGCTATGCTGATATTTTAGGTAAACACTGTAATCATAATTTTGTAATCAATTTAATATCTTGCAAAAATATTTGCAATAATTTGTTAATACTGTGGAATGAATGGCAGAGCCATTGTCTTTTTTTTTTAAATTTGCATGAGTGTGTGTGATGGCTCATTAGAAGGTGTCCTTTTAAAACTTTTAATCTCAGAATATATCTCCTTAATCCAGTGGGCTTTCATTGATGGAGGTAGAAACACTCAATAGAATTACAGAATCATAGAGTGGCTTGGGTTGGAAGGGACCTTTAAAGATCATCTAATCTAAACACCTTGCCATGGGCAGAGACAATTTTCAATAGATCAAGTTGATCAAAGTCCCATCAAAACTGGCCTTGAACACTTCCACGGATATGGGGCATCCACAGCTTCTCTGGTAAACCTGTTTCAGTGTCTCACCACCCTTAACATACAGAATTTCTTCCTTATGTCCAACCTAAATCTATTCTCTTTCAGTTTAAAAACGTTACCCCATGTCCTATCACTACAGGCGTTGGTAAAAAAGTCTCTCTCCATCTTTCTCATAAGCCCCCTTTAAGTATTGAAAGGCCACAACAAGGTGTCCCCAAAGCCGCCTCTTCTCCAGGCTAAACAACCCCAACTCTCTCTCCCAATGCCTGTCTTCCAGCGTGTGGTGTCCCTCTGATCACTCTCGTGGCCCTGCTCTGGACCTTCTCCAACAGGTCCATGTCTTCCTTGTTCTGGGGACCCCAGAGCTGGATGCAGTAGACCAGGTGAGGTCTCACCAGACCACAGCAGAGGGGCAGCATCACCTCCCCTGACCTGCTGGCCACACTTCTTTTGGTGCAACCCAGGACATGATGGACTTTTCTGGGCTGGGAATAGGCTTTTAGTCAATACAAAACCTGTACAGGAAATCAACAAGGAGTCTAAAAAAAAAAAATAATTTTGGGCTCTATAATTGTCAAGAATCTGAGATTCTAAACTGACAAAATTTGGCCACAGATACTCAGGAAATGTGCATTGACATTGGCCAGAGCAGCATGAGTCAGAGGGCAAAAGTGTTTTCATATTGCCGACACAACATGTTACCTTTCATAGTCTATAACTTTAAAAAAGGTGAAGTCCAGTGAAGCAAAACGAAAGTGGTTTTTTTTTCCCTCATATACCATATACCAATTTGTTTGTACCCAAAAACAAGACTGCAGAGAAATACGAACACTTTAGAAAGCATTCCCATTAGTATATCCCCAGACAATTTCTCTTTCTGAAGAGACGAATATCTCTTAGGACATCTTTGCATTTAGCTAGGCCTTACAGGCTTTTCTCTAACAATAGTCACTTAAGGAAATGCATGAGAACTAATGGACTTTCCTCTGTGCCAAAGGCTTGTCCCTGTCCCAGTCTGCAGAAGATTACTGTAATCACAAATCTTTACCAAGGGAAAGACACCACACCAAATATCTTCAAACTGTCTCTATTTATTCTGTCCTTCACAGAATAAATTTATTCATTGATTTTAAGATCTAAGGAGTAGTAAAGTAGACTTACAGGTAAGGAAGACAAAATAGTGTAGGAGAACTTGATGTCAAATATACTATTAAAAACATCTTTTTGTGATTTAAGCAAAGACTTTAAAAGTAGCACCAAAGCATTAAAAGAATGAGCAGGATGAATACATTCTCTGAGTAACATTTCTTACAGTACATAATGTCAAGATCAGACTGCTTATTTTAGCCAGTAAGTTTAAGTATTAGACCACATAAAATACAGGTGATTAGTGAGCAATGACAATTACCTGTGTTAGAGGTCCTATCTATATCAGTTAAGTGTCGAGTGATTGTCAAGGAAGTTTATATGCTAAACCCACATCAGGCTGTCTACAAAGAGCACCATGTCTACCTTTGGGGCAGATACAGTGTGCTTTGCATCACTGTCCCAGTTCCCAGTCATCCAGGTCAGACTACCCCTGTTGGAGTGCACAGTGGCACCTGGTCTTTCTCTCAGACGGGAAAGAGGGATGCATGGCTTCTCATCCCAAAGTGAAAAGAGAATATGGTCATGATGCACACACAAAGCCTAGAGTGTGCACGAGGGAATGCATCTGCTTTGCAGTATGTTCTTTGGCACATAATTGTCCTGATTCTGCAGCCAACTCTCTGAATTATCTGTATATCTTGTATTAAACAGTCACTGGATAAAATTCAAACATAATCCACCATTTGTCATTCATCAGAGTACTACAAAGCTACAACCATACTTGATTTCCTACATAGCCAGCTTGCCTATATTCCTATGGTTGCACAGTGTCCCAGATTCTACTGGCTGGGTGGGAAGAGCCCTGCCTCCCCTGTGTCTGCTGGTCAGTATTTGTGATATGGTCCTGTAAAGACAGCAACATAGGTTTCAACACCTTCAGACTGAGGATTGCCTAGAACTCAAATATTTAACATACGATTTAATTTCAAGATTCCTGCAATTTTGTTTAATACAGGAATGGAGCTGCTTAAAAGCTTTTACTTCAAATGCAGTATGGTCCCTACAACATAATATAGACCATACTATATGTGACCAAAAAAAAAAAAAAAAAAAAAAAAATCAATCCTTTCTTGGAAAATGGAATGCTTAATAACAAGCCACATTAAAAGCAAGTTTGTTAATGCAACCAAACAACTGAAAATGAAGGCTGTCCTGAAAGGAAGTGTGATTCTAGTGCAGCCACACAGATTTTTAGCCTCTGAATGCATCTGGAGGCATGGAGCAGGTGGGACCTAGCCAATTATCTCGTATTATCCATGTGATTAAGTATGGTTATTCGTATCAATGATATTATAACTGTCTGTCACTGTCCTTTTTGATTCTTGAATTTCTGAAACTCTTAACAAAGTCAGTCTAAGCATTTCTTTTAGTGTAGCTCTCCTGGAGCTCAGAGTGCCTACTGCAGCACCAATGTGAAATGTTGTGAGGCCCAGGAGGGAATTCACTGCAAGTGTGCAAGAAACCGATACCTCCTCTCTCTGTCACAGGAAGTTAGTTAACAAGCCCACTGAGGATTTGTGTCTCCTTATTCTCTTGTCTACTGCTAATTTAGAAGCAACCTAAAGGTCTCTGCCACACAGCAGGAAGAAACAATGACCCAACTGGGAATGAAACATTTACCTTTCAGAAAATTTTGGTTAAACCAAACAAAGAAAGTAATGTTTTTAGAAAACTATAGCCTTCAGAAGTTTTACCTGTTCTGGAAAGATGTCACTGAATTACTGTTATTTCTGAGAACCCACAGAAAATGATTTAATAGAGAAGATACTTCAATGTCTTATTATATCATATTAATGCAAGCTAAATTAAGTTCTTCTACATAGGAAGAACTAACTAAAATTTTGTAAGATACACTAGAGCTCTATTTGCACAGTGTGTTTCTGGACATATTTTACAGACTGTGTCCTCATAACACAGTATCCCTGAAATGTATCACCTTTTTGGCTCATTCTAGACTGCAGCTCTAGAAGCTGCAAATTTCCAGCTGCTTCCCAGCACCCCCATGGAAGAGGATAGATCCATTCTCCAGTGCTTTCTTCAGCTGATGAAAGTTCTCAGAGCTCTAGTACTATGGTTCTAGTGTCCATACATTTAGACACAATCCCACTGTTTGTTTTCTTGAGAAATAGGCTTACTTTTCATCCCCACATACTAACTTTTGAAGGTAGCAGTAGACATCAAAGTTAGACATCTTGGGGACAATTCTCTAGTGCCAATTAGAGCAGAACAGAGTAACCCATCTCTTACTCCCTGTGCTTTGTGTTGCAGGAAGCTGAAAGGAGAGGCAGTGAGAAAACACAGCTCTCCTGGTATGTTAGTGATGGTATTTGATTCTAACTAGCTGGCACAAGCCGGTACTTGTTAGTCCTGCAGGGAGAAGAATGGCTTAATTTTACAAGCATATGGAAAGATAACAAGAAATCTTAGTATAAATCACTTTAAAAATTAATTAATTAAGGGACATAAACCCATAGAAAAATCAAGCACTGTTTCCATAGATCATTAATATACTTAACTGTTGCTGTTGTTTTTTCCTCCCTATGGTTCTGAGAATAAAATGTAATAATGAAGCAAGATGCTGTAATTCCTACTGTTCTTTACACATTTATTATAGCAGCAGCCACAAGGACAGTGACATTAATTAGGCTTCTTGATAATTTTGCAGATATTGGGCATGGTAAGATTCAGATATGCTTTCAGAGAGGGAGAAAAATTAGAGAATCTTCTAATTATTTTAATGTTATTAATTTGAGAAGAATTCTTCCCAAATATTGGTTTTCAAAGTACATAATTTTTTTAGCTTCAAAAACTAAAACAAACTTGATACTACACATTTTAGGAATTGGCTTTGGAAGCGAAATAAGGACTTGGAAGTAAACCATTCCTTCAGAGAAGTGAGGCGGTGTTTCTAAAATATTTTGATAAAAATTGAAAATGCATTTTGCTGATATAGTAACACATGATAACTTGAATTCCATTGTTTAAAACCCATGTACTGCTGTTTCCTCTTTAGTTCAATTTTACTATCTTGAGATGTCACTAAGCTGTCTTTTGTTTTGCATGTGACTGCAATTGACTTTCTAGAAACCAGATCAAAATAATTTGCCCCCTTTGCTCAGAAAGAATATCGGTAAAAAAATCCACAGACATAAAAAAAAAAAAATCAAATCTACTAAAATCTTTCACTAGTGAAAGTCATGACCTCTTTGTGCTGTTATTTTCCATCCAGTTACTGATATGTAGGATCCAGATGTCTGTTCTGCCTTTACAATTGAAAACAAGGGTAAATGAGAGAATGACTTCAACATACCCCTTGTCAGTGCTACAGACCATTAGCAATACTATAAATAGCATGGTCAAATCCCAGATTGCAGATTTGGTCATAAAAGTGTCTACATTTCATGGTGATTCAGAGGGGCAGCACATTAACTGCAATCATCAAGGAATGTGACATCTCCACAGTATTTTCTACAGTTTACTGGTCTGGTGACAGGACAATTGTTAAAAATTAATGGGGACTATCAGATGTGGATAAGTACAGCTTGGCAACTATGAAAGCCATACTTCCCATTTGGGAGTGATAATGTAATATTATTCTATGATAGATTATAATAGATTATTTATATTATGTTTCATTCAAAAAGTAGTAAGTCTTCTTACTCTTTGAAAATTTTACCACAATATTTTATTTATTTGTTAAATTTATAAGCCAAGGAATAGCTAGAGAGAACATTTTCACATTGTTTTCCAATTTTTCTCTGTTGAAAGTAGACTACTGCATTATAATCATTCACTTCTCAATAAGGTAACAATCTAAGAAAGTTGAGATCCTAAAATCCAAAGTTTATGAAGAGATTGATTCTGGTAGTTAATAAGCAAGATATCAGTATGCTATATCCAGTAATTTCAAGCTTCAGGTCTGCATCTATAAGGAATAGCACAACTTTGCTTGATATATTCTTACTATCTTAAGTGTCTGTATTTTTATACTACAACAAATAATTTCAACCAAAATCATGGGCCTGATGAAGGATTTTCTGGGTTAAATTCTCTGGGCTGTTTTATGCATTGGGGCAGAGTAAATTATCATACTATTCAGAAGATTGCTTAAGAACTTCTTCAGAAAGGCTAATCCAAAAGGATGGACTGCCAACTGGAAGGATAGGCTGACTGCCCAACGTCACTGTTTAAAAATTCCTGTTTACCACTATGGGCACTGACCATGTGCCCTGAAATTATAGATACTAGACACCTGATGCTGTTGTCAAAGAATGAGACTAGACAAGTGACATTTCTTTGTCCATACTCAATATTTTGAATGTCTGAGGAATCCCTAATGTTAAACAAATGGCCAGGGATTGGAATAAGAAGAGATTTAAGCATGGGAGACAATGCTTGAATGAACATAAAAGATGGCACATGCTTCATCCTATTGCCAGCCATGGTTCTACATTTCCCAAACCTTTACATTTCCCAACAGTCAGCAAATACCCGTGGAACCTCAAAGCCTTGGGCCAAGTGCTCTGGTCAATACCTCTGCCACTGCAGAGATGAAGTCCAGAGTCCATCTACTGCAGAAATAAATAACTGTGACTCCAACATGCAGCAAATAATAGGTATAATTATTTGTTTATTTGTTATTTATATTACTGGTAAGATTCACCGCTACTCAGAAATCTTAAAGATCTTAATTAGACCATATTTAAACATTTCAAAGTTAGGGATATAATTGAAAGTATTCAGGTAAGTTGTCTATATGGAGTGAATCTGACCCCTCCAGAGAATGATTCAGCTCATCTATCTGAAATAAGTATCTTAAGGATGAGATGAATCTTTTTTTGGAGATCCATCTTTCTCTCCAGAGATTATAAGAGGAACCTTCCTGACCAAAATCAGTTAAAATTACTATCACCCCTGCTAAACCATGTAGAATTCACTCTATGCACCCACAGTGTCAGAATCCTGTGTGGAATATACAAATACAGCAACAAAAAGCACCATACCATATGTAGGTAAAAGATCTAAACTGAGTTTGCAAAACTACCTTAAAATCTGAGTTGTAAGTCCTTGACCATGATCTTCTTTTAGTACAATCCTTATTGTATATCAGGGAATCCACTGGACTTCATTTAAGATTCAAAACAAAACAAAGTAAAACAAACCAAAACAAAACAGAAAACAAAAAAGTTGCCAGTACCTGTACTGTGTGACAGATGTGTGATCTGCATTACTGGTCCTTTAATCATGCAGACAGGTGTCCAACTGGAGGACATCCAAGGTGTGTTCTCCATGTCTGTACCTCTGGATTTCTTTCCAAAGGAAAGTTAATACTCAGAGGGACAGATGCAGACCCACATCTCACATCTCCCACATTAGAAATACTCTTTGTAATCTCTGTTCCCTTTGACTTTACTAACAGAGAAATGGAAAAAAAAGAAAAAGAAATCTCATCATAATTATATAGGTGAAAAGGTTTTATGTGGGTTTGTTTTTTTTTTTTTTTTCTTGGGTAATGGAATATAGGGAGATAAAAGATAGGAGAACAGAATAGACTCTCAAGCCTTCTTCTCTGGCACCCTTATACATGAACAACCTCAGTGATGGACAAGGAGGATGGCTGCAATACAAGGTTTTGTGGTTGTTTTTATAATTTGGAAGTTCCTAGAGGAACCTCCTTGTAATCTATCCCAGATAAACCAAAAATCTGACCCTTGGACCAAGGCTTGGAGTATCAAGGAGCTCCTCTGCCTCTTGTACTTATTGTAAACTGGATACAGAGGCAAAGGTGCTGTTACAATCCTACTTTAATTTGTATTTTATAAGGATAATTTTCCTTTGCTAGTTATAAAGTAAGAAAAATTACTTTTAGTTCATATTTTTACTACTAGTGATATAGATACTTTTTCAGCAATCAATGTAATTATCATATTTCTGCTTAGTTGACACCTTTGTTTTCTTTAACAAATATTGAATACATTGAATTTTTATAAAAAAAGAAATCCCTTTTGTCTCTTTGCTCAAGATTATCTGACAAGAGAAGTGAGTATCATCTGTAGGAGGAATGACTCAAATCTTCATTGTAAGGGTTGCTACCTGATGTCACTGTGAAAATGTATGAGTTGAGTCATTCATAGAACATCAGACAAACAAAAATACCTGTTTTTACAATGAAGTAACCTAATGCCAATTCTTCCTTTAATACAGTGGGCCATTGATGGAATATGGACTTCACAGAGTATGCTTTGTGGACATAATCTGTCATTCAAGCACAGGACTAGAAGGTCTCTTTCCCATGGTCAATCTGCTATGCAGTCCCTGTGAGACTATTATCATAGTTACCTTTATTATTTTAAAGAAAAAACAAAGATTGCAACACTATTTTTATCCAAGAAATATGGTTTTCTTCAATGTTTTTAAGTTAAACTTAGTTTCTGATTGAAAGTGGGCAAAAAAAAGACCCATGGTCCTCCAGAAATTATTTCTTTTCCTTTTGAAAGATTAAACTAAACTAGAAAGTCTCAGTTCATATAAGAAGTTGATTGCTATCTGTTTGGATTAACATATTATTAAGTTTCCTTGCCTTGCCTAGGTCCATGATTACTACCTAAGAAAGTGATGTGCTTAAAAGGGCTCATATATTAAAAACAGTCTTTGAATGTTTTGTATCAGAACACTGTGAGTGTGTAGCAAATCAGCATTAAATCTATGTTATATCCATCATCCTGTATTTCAGCAGAAATAACAGATAATTTGTTCATATGTGAATTTTGGCTAAACCAAGTAGGAACAGAAATATTGTGAGATCTGACATGAAACCTAGTAATGAAGTGTTGATAAATGACATGGCCATATGCAATGTGTAGATATGTAAAACTGAGGGAAAGGTCCAAATACTTTACTTTTTAATTAAAATTTTAAAGGCATAGCTGCAAGTTGGCATAAGATAAATTTTAGTTCAGTTTAATAATGTTCTAAACAAGGGTAAATTAGTAAAAGGTCAAATACTCCTCACCCTTATAGGCCATGGTCATCTCACCTTTGTAACTGGAACATCTGCCTTTTGCTAGCAAAAAGACAACAAATCATAATGAAGGTTTCACCTTAACAAATATACGTTGTTCTAACCCCATCCATATCATAGATATGACATTTAATAGAAGCTTGGGATTGTTTGAGCCCATTAATATCCAGAGCTGAACTAACAATGGTGAAGACCAGGAGCTACATAAACAGGACTGGACTAGTAAAAAGTATAAAAGTGTATTACATCTGAGAAACCCTACTGTCTTAACGTGGTGTTTGAGCTGCAAATAACTATTGTTCTTCTGATAGTGATTAGAGCAGACTTAGTCATAGCTAGATTGAATGACAATATATCTCAATTTCACAAGCACTTGTAATACTCACTGCGTATGTCATTATTTAAAACTTTGTATTGGGTAATCACGGATTACTGAAATAAATGCAGAGAGTTCTTAAGTGGCCTAGGTATTTAGGGAATTCTAATCACTATAAAATAAATGTCATCAAGCTTTTAAATTAACTGTAGCTTGCTATTTATTATTTCCTATTAGGTATACCACTTGACTAGTTAAACTGGTTATTGGATTCTTCATACAGTAGCCCCTGAACTCCTTTAGTCAATTAAATCCTTTATTGCATCTGATTTGTCAATGTCAGTGTCACTTCTAGTCTCTTAAATCCACATCGGTTCAGAAGCTTTAAATGTACTTATTCTGTTGCAAAATTAGGAAGTTATGAAGACAGAATCCTTCCCCTCACCCCCCGTGCAAACCACAAAGCTGCTAACAATGTAAAAAATACAAACACTTCTTCAGCCTCTCAGTATGCACTCATACAGCTACAGAATGAGACATTTTCTAATATGAGCTACAAAACATAAATGGGAAAAACACACAAACAAACAAACAAAAAACCTATGTTGAGCGGTTTGCTACCAGCATGTTGTACATTGAACACTTCTAATCTTTGACTCAGTTTATCGCTTTAAATTATGGAAATTAGCAGAACAAAGTAACTATAACTAATTCCAGAACTGGAAACTCGAACATCTTGATATTAATCTTCACAGGTTTTGATTTACGTCTGCAAAAGTACTCCAGAACATATTTTAAAGTTGGTACAACATTAAATTCCCTCTTCTTAAATCTCCCCATTTCTTTGTGCATCAGCAAAAGCTAGATTTCAAAGGAAAAATCCAGGTATTAAAAGAAAAGAAGGAAAAATATAGGTATTAAATTATTGTTCAGCCTGATAACTCTTTAGTTCACCTGAAGAACGGCATAAACAGGCAGGCTATTTGTTTCCATATTGTAAAGTGGAGTTTGCCAGAGACAGACTTGTTTTTCCTTTAAAACGTTCCCTTTCTAACGGATCTCCTTTTTGCCAGTAAAAGCTACTCTTTCCGTATTATAGCCGTCTAAGCTATAGAACTACGAAAGCAATTCCCCTCACAGGTTAGGCGCATCACCTTTATTCTGAAAGAGAAGGTAAACCAGACCAGACTCTTACCAGCCACAGGGAAAACAATTGCTTCAGCTCGATCCAGCAGTGCTGCGTGCGAGCCAAGGCAGCGCCAGCGGTCCTGGGGCCTCACACAAAAGCGAGATAATTGGCTCCCGGGGAAGGGCTGTAAACATCCATCACGGCGGCGCTGGTGCGGCGGCGGCGGGGAGCTGCCCCGGCCGGGCTGGGTGCTCCCGTGCAGGATGATGTCAGACACATCAACCGGGCGTACTCTCATTGGCTTCCCTCACCTGGAATCATACCTTAACCCTAAACTGCCAGCTACGAATTGAAATGTGTCTCTCTAATCATTATATATATACACACAGTTGGGGTCTTTTAAAAATTCCCCCCCCCCTTTTTTTTCCCCTTCTTTTTTTTTTTTTTTTTTTTTTTTTTTTTTTTGGTTTTTTTTTTATTTTTTAATTTTTGTTTTGCTTCCTTGCTGAGAATGAGACTGTACAAGAAGCTCTTGTTTTGGGGACCAGGAGTGGCAGGTGCTTGTTGTTTAGCCATTGAATGTAGCAATTAAAAAAATTCTAAGAACTAATTTGCCTAAATTATTAAACAAGACCCTCAGGTAACTGCATTTTCATAATCTGTTTACTAAATGACAGTAATCATCAAAATATTGTACAGAAGAGGTATTAAAGGAAAGGTTAATGCATTCGGCACCTGGAAAACTCACTTTTTTAATTATTTTGCATTGCCTTCTCTTAAGCCATGAGATTAATAAAGGTGCACACTGGAAAAAGGGTATAAATTCAAGAACATTGCACTGTTGCAATGTCAGGTTGATTATTGTGTCTTTTTGAGTATTTAAAACTAACAGCAAAAGTAAAAAGATGTACAAATGTACATGTACACTTATTCTTTGAATGCTAAGTAGCAGCCCAGACATTCTGTAGTAAATGAGGCATGAAACACACTGCCAAATGTATGATGTCCTAAATATAGTGGCACTAGGTATTTTGTTATATTACAGGCAATATCATAAATCGCATGAACTTTTAAATGAGTCCAAATCAGTGCTTAAAGAATTGCTTTTTCCATAAATGAATATTTTGATCTCTCAGCTTTAAGTGACAAAAAATCCTATTGCTCTATGGAAAAAATGCAAAAAATCTTATCTAGCACATGTTGCGTTTGCATCTTTTGTTCTACATCAACTTTTTTTTTTTTTTTTCATCTATGGAAACCAATTTTTTCATTCAATGGATAGCAACCTGATTCAGTATTTGTTCACATTCAATTATATATCATGCTAGTTTATTTATGGCCTGGTATCCCTCGGGACAAAAAAAAAAGTGTTATATTTAAAAATTGTTTTACTCAATTTGTTCTCTGAGGAAAAAAGAAAAACCAGAGAACCAATCACACCAAGCCAAACAAACAGGAAAAATGAAATATAATCAAACATGGTTTAGCTTAATATGTAAGACATGAAACATAAGATTTCTAGAATAAACTTGATAAACAACTCTGCCATTTCCTTGTGATTCTTTCATAAAGTTATAGAGACTTGGGAGATTAAATTCTGTGGACTTAATAAACAGCAGTTCTGTGTGGGGATCTGGAGGCTAACCTATTAGTCAAAATGTACTTTAGGCCAAAATGAAAGCCTCTGTTCATTTATTTCCGCTCAGAAAACATGGGAGTTCAGATGGAAATGTATATTAAAAAAAAAAGATTCATTGCTATGCAAAGTGACAAAACTGAATTACAGATCAGAAAAGATGAATTTGGACAATGGGAATGCCAGCTTTGCTTTTGTATGATTAATGATAAAGGTAAGACATAGTAATTGCTAAGAAGATACGAGTCATGAGTAAAAGAATTATTGATGGGATAAAATATGCTTAGATGTATCATATGTACGAGTTACATCCTCCTGAAAATTTAGTGGTATAAGTAGTCTAGACCAAACAGACACATTGTTGACAAATTGACTATGGGAGTTGATTTAGCCTGAAAAATCTGATTCCCCATGTCTTTTTAATTTTACCATAATGAATTAAAGTTCTATATATTTTTTATTCTTACATAGACTACACTTTCTTCATTAATAGAGTGTAACACTCACAGATGCCCTGCTAGAAAGTCTTTAATGGTAGATGTTGTACACTTACAAAGTCTTAGCATTCATAAAGTGTGTTATCTATAGTGATAATACAGAGCTTATGCTTTAAGAACTAAGCAGTAACTTATATTAGTGGAAAATTTACTTAGAATGGGTAGTTTGGAACTTTAGCGAAGAATACTTTTCAGTAAATGGCCTGTAAATGTTTTCTTTAGACAAACAGTTTTTTTAATGCAGTAAAATATGGTAAAGGAGTGTTTTGAAATTGAATGAATTGTCTATCACCAGTGTTTTTAAAAACATGGATGACTCTGGAGATTCAGGCTGTGCAGAGGTAACAGCTGTAGATAACAGAGCAGTTCCATGATCTTAATCAAGTCACACAGCATTTTTCACGCTTCAAGATGTTGTCATCCATGGGTTATAACCAGTTTTAACTTAGTATTATTTAAATTACAAATAGAAAAAAATCATAGTATTTAAATCATACCTTTTACATATGCAACAGTAGAAAACCAATTAAAAATATTCATAAGGTCATTTCTTTAAATGAAAAATCATTTAAAATTAATAAACATATAGAATAGGTTACGAGAGCTCAAAGAAGTTTGTGTGTGACTCGGTGAAATCCAGGAACACACACAATTTGTATATCCTTATCATTGTGCGATGAGTTGTTTATCTGCAGAGACTAGCCTGTTAACTCTTGCGCCTGGCAGAGACAGTGGGGGAACTGTTGCTGCTGATATTTTTTAACATCATAGCTTCAAATACAAATCATGTGGAAAAAGAAAGAAGGAAAGAACAAGAGAATGAAAAAGAAGTGGCCAGTGATTTCAGTAACGAACTGTATCATTTCTTTCTATAATATTGATATACGAATAATGCTGAAGAATCTAAAAACAGTGGATATTTTAGTTCTCAAGCAAAGTGAAACTCAGGTTCATTAGTATATATTTCCCATGAGTTGAAATCACTACTGCACTTAATTGCTCAACAATTATTTCTGTTGCATCAATTTAATGGTTAAACCAATTATTTGTATTACAAAACATAGCTCTGCACCAGACACTAATTGAAAAACACAAGTGGTTCTTCAGTGTTTCTTAACCTATACATTATTAATATTGGAAGAGCTAGGTCTAAAGATTTTTGAAGAAATTAGAACTCAGTCAGGTGATAAGGGGTTTTAGAGATTGAATGTGCAAGCTCAGAATCAGGTCTCATAATCTTGTATATGAGCTGAATGCCAAGTCAGGTAGAACTGGTAACTGTTATAAATATTTTTTTCTTCTGAATTCTGGCAACACGAGCCGCCTGCTCTTAGGCTGTTTTTATCCACAAGATGGCAGCTCTGTTTGCATGGTCACTATTTCTTGCAATATTTAACTTGAAAATCATAACAAAGTCACTTTTTTTCATTTTATAGTTGACATGCATTTCTACCTCATGAAGAATTTAAAAAAATCCCCGAATCTCTCAATAATTAAGCATTAGTTAACCACAATGTTGAGGTAAAATTTGTTAAAGTGTTAGCAGATCATAAGAAGAATTTTCAAGTGCACAAATTTTAGAGTTTTGAAAGAAAACTCCATTCAGAACGATATATTTCCCATGCTTTAATTTCTAGGCAATCAAACCCAGCATACCCTTTAACAGATTCAATTTAAAGAATATAAAAAGTTCTATTGATAATAAAGGAAATACTCATATGACTGAAGGTAAATTTTAGTGAATATGTTTCCTCCATAGATAATGTTATATTTTATTTTGTTTAACACCTAAACTCATCAAGAATGCTCATTTAAGTTATTAAAACCTGATACATAACTTTATTTCTAAGGTAAAAAATGCTGACATGTTTATATGTAAGGATCAACCACACACAATGAATAATTGTTTGTGCTTTGCAAAATTAATAAAATACAAAGAAATATAAGTAAAATGTTGTGGTTTAACCCCAGCTGGCAACTGACAGTCTCTATCTCTCTTCAAGGGGATCATTCACAGCTGAAATGATTATCGAGTGTCTTAATTTCAGATTTGGGCCAAAGGTATATATAATATGTGAAAGCATTTTCTTTGTCAGTGAAACTCAGTAAATTACAATGAAGCTTTAAAAAAAAAAAGTGTAATTTAGCATAGAAATAGTTTACCCATGGCACAGCCATTTCAAAGGAAATTATTTGGCCCGGGGTAACTGTCTGTGTACAGCCTTTGATGCCACTTCTGGAGTGGAATCTCTGATCCCTCTGAGAGGGGTAAGCAACTCTGAGTTATCTAAAATTCACCATTGACCAAGACCTTTTGCACATATCATTGTAAATCAGTGGACTGGAGCTTGTAAACTGTAGTAAATGCAAAATAGATTGATGTGACTTATCTTTTAATGAAAAAGAGATAAACTGTTTCTTAAGTAGTGTGGGGCAGGAGTGCATATGTGAATGGTTATCATGGATCAGCTAATGGGCAGTAACTTGTTAACATGTCAGTAAGGCAGTGATTCATGCTTTAGGGGTGAACACCTGCTTTCACAGCATTTTTATATAATGACAAACACAATTCTGGGATGTAAATTCCACAGGGCAAGAGCATAGTTGGTAGCCTATATCACATCAGCATTGGGTAAGTTGAGATGTGCAGCAGAAAAGAAGCAGATAAAAAGGGTCTAAAGAAAAAAGGTGGTATGATAGAAGGATAAAGGCAATATGCGGTAGTTTAGACTTCTGTAAAGACAGGGCAAGCTGCCCAATGCATGACATGAGCCTGAACACAGTCAGTTATCTCAGAGCAGGTGATTCACTACAAATTACAATCCCACAGTGACTTGTTCATATAGCCACACTGTAACAGCACACCACTGGTCTTGTCGGAGAATTGTCATAACAGAAGTGCTGGTCTTTCGTCAGAGAATGTCAAAGTACCTTAATGTCATGAAGTTACATTTCCATTCTATAAATTAAGCTGTAAAAGGGTGTCAGGAGAAAAGTTTTCTCTATCTGTGTGTGGGAGGCTCTGTCATGGTTTCCTAACAGCGGGTAAGCTGACTGTTGTATTCTGGTCTACCATTTGATGGTCTACTTTGATACACTTTTTTAAAAGCAGGCAATTTTATATGAATTAGAGTGCTGTAGTAAAAGCACTTGGACTGAGAATTTGCAATATTCTCAATAAAAAAATACATATGAAGAATAACTTTTTGCAACACTGAAGATAAGAATTTTCAGATAAAGTTTAAATTTAAGATATACTTTTCAAAAAGTCCTCATAATTTAGGAGGCTAAATCACTTTTTCATAAGTGAGTTCAGCTCTAAGCTACACATATCTAAGACCTAGTTTTCTTACTCCCTAAATTCAGAGATCGCTGAGCTAGCTGTGAATGCACCAGAATCTTCTTGCAGGAAAGGGTGGAGCCATGAAGGTGTACTCATTGGGCCTCAGAGCTACCACGGAGAGCAAGTGGAGTGCCTG
The DNA here is from genome assembly GCF_000687285.1 of Phaethon lepturus. Taxonomy (NCBI): domain Eukaryota; kingdom Metazoa; phylum Chordata; class Aves; order Phaethontiformes; family Phaethontidae; genus Phaethon; species Phaethon lepturus. Next base: position 60,112 of record NW_010535396.1, read on the forward strand.
TCCTGTGTGCTCAGTTGAAAGCAATACTATGTTTGTTCAAAACAGAGCCTGTTTGAACTGTTGTTGCAAATCAGGAGCAGTGTCAGCTGACTGACCTTCATTTCAGCATGACACAGATGTCATCTGGAAAGATTAAAAAAGTGGATGAAGGCAACTGAAATATGGAAATATCTTGTGCTTCTCTGATGATAACAGTACTTCAAATAAAATGCTCTGCTCAAAAGCATCTCCATTTTGAATGGCTACAATTTTTCCATAGCTGGAACCTTCAGAGAATTATTTTACTGGTTCTGATTCCAAAGCTGCATGATATTCATGCACAAGCTCTGATGAATTTTCATTACTAGATCTCAGGGAAAAAGTTTCTAGCACAAAAATGATAAGAACATAGCCACACAGAGTTTCTGCATAAAATAGGGGACAAATAGTCTTTTTGTACTTTTTCAAACCATCTCTTTAGCACCTAGCTTCCATAGTTGCTTTGGAAATTCTTTATTAATTACTCAGTTGTGTTTTGACTAATAAATAACTTCATTATTGAGTCCTAAATATGTCATTTGAAGTTTAAAAGTTAAAACGTGATTCAGTAAGTACAATAAGAGAAAACATCTCATGATCACTTCACACACAGGAATCAGACCATATCCCAGATTAAAAAATATGAACTTCACAACTTTTTTTCTAATTTTTGTTTTGATAATACTGTCTCTGTGTGTAAGCTTTAGCCCAAACAGAAAGATCAAAAGCACTACTGGAAGCCGTGACTCCTGTGTTACAATGTTTGCCCAAAATAAGGATCACAGGGGTAAAAGAATGAGCAGAACTATCTGAAAATAGGTTTTTGAATACTAAATGCTCATTTCAACATTTTGATCTGTAAAATAGCTGACCATCCTGGAGTAGCATTTTCAGACTCTACTGCAGTAAAGGGAGGTCCATTAACATTCAAATCACAGAATCACAGAATTATTACGGTTGGAAAAGATCTTTAAGATCATCAAGTCCAACCATTAACCCAACACCACGAAGCCCACTAAACCATGTCCTGAAGTGCCATGTCTACACGTTTTTTGAACACTTCCAGTGATGGTGACCCCACCACCTCCCTGGGCAGCCTGTTCCAATGTTTGACCACTCTCTCAGTAAAGAAATTTTTCCTAATATCCAATCTAAACCTCCCCTTGCATAATTTAAGACCATTTCCTCTCGTCCTATCGCTAGCAACTTCAGTGAAGAGACCATCACCCACCTCATCACAAACCCCACAATCAGCAGGCAAAGAGCACTTTTGGCAGGTCCAAGTCTGAAATATTGGTCTTTGACAGCACCTCTCATGATCACTACAAAATATGATACAAGCATCCTTCTTTTTAAGTCAAGTTTTCCATAGTTGTGTGTGCCAGATGCAAAGTTACAGGGGATGCTAAAGGTACTGGATATCAATACCAACTTAGGACACACTTTACATGATTAAATGTATTGCATGGCATATTAATGGCCACACAGCTGTGCAACCCTTCCTCATTCACACAGGGATTAAACTTGATCCTGAATGCCATCCTAAGGCAACTTTTTTAGCAGTTCAGTTGAAAGTTCATCAGAGGCAATTATTCTGAATAAATATGTCAGTGTTTGATGTTTTATCAGTAGAATTTTAGCCAGTATAAAATGAAGAGCTTGTTTCTGCAGCTAACATGACAGTGTACAAAACTATGTCACACTAGAGAGGCAGAGGTGACTGATTGAGGTACAGCTCTGGGCTCACTGACCAAACAACCTTTCTGATATGTTAAATGATAAGATAAATTTGACTTGACAAATAGCTACATTTATGTTTATACCCATCAGAAAATTTAATTGTGCTTTGTTGATTTAACCAAAAGGTTACTTCCAAAAATATGTATAGCAATATTTAATACAGCCATTGTATTATTAAAACAGTACAAACTGAAACTAATAGAAAAAGAAATTTTAAAAAAGATACTAGGCAAGGTAGTAATCTTCAGTGTCTATTGAATGCTCAGAGAGTAATAAAACCAAGACTAAGATCTTGAGAAGGATGACCTATTAAGTGACTTAGTCTTGAAGACACTATCTTCATTCTGACATTGTTTTAAGAACCAGAAGTGGAAAGGACAGCTTGCTGTCAGAGATATCTGCTAGTGGCTGGACAGATAGATTTAAAAATGACAGTGAATTAATGTTTTATTCATATTGTTATATATGGTATATGATACGTATAGTATGTCATAAAATACATTCGGGCATATTTAAAAGTGTACATTCTGAAAGTAGTAGTGAAAAGAAAATAACAAAAAATATTATTATTACAGATATTCAATGCTGTTCAATAAAATTAGTTCTAGAGGACATTAGTAAATTTAGGACAGGGAGTAATAATTTTAATCTGAATGATGGTAGATTTAGATTAAATATAAGGAAGAAATTCTTTATTATGAGAGTAGTGAGACACTGGAACAGATTGCCCAGAGAAGTTGTGGATGCACCATTCTTGAAAGTGTTCAAACTCAGATTGGATGGGGCTTTGATCAACCTGATCTATTGAAAGATGTCCCTGCCCATGGCAGAGGGGTTGACTAGATGATCTTTGAAGGTCCCTTCCAACCCAACTCATTCTATGATTCTATGTATGTTTCTATGACAAAATTGTCTGCCAGCACAGATGATATTTTGGATACAATTAATATTCAGCAAAGCACATAAGCAGTTTCCAATAGACTGAAAACTATATACATGATACAACACAAACCATTACTCTGTTAAGCACAGTCTATTAAAATGATAACATCTTAGTTTTTAGAATGGTTTGCAGTAATTAAAGCTGGGCGAACTATTTTGCACAAGATAAAGAGTCAGCTGAATTTTGGGGGGAATTTTCACTTAGCCTACTAGATTAAATGTGTCTTCGTTTAAATCTGTCTGGATGATTTAAAATGGTAATGTTTTGCTATATATGGGATTCAGTTTTAGATTAACACTCACAAATTCAAGTGTCTACATGTGAGCTAAATGTCTTATTTTATAATCAAAGCAGAGCTAATCAACACAATCACTGGAGCCTAGAAATAAGTTCAGCTCACTTTAAACTAGGTATCTATGGAGAGATACAGTTGTCTAAATACAGAAATTGTTTAATGTTATTTGAGATGCTCAAGGATATGTGAAACATCAACATGTCAAGGAGCTGAAGTCTCCTTTCTGAGAAGGTGACAGGTGGGCACAGGAGTTACAGGAGACCTGCACTTTCCTTGTCCGAGGTCTGCAGGCCAGGCTGGTTACCCAAAGCATCACAGATAGCAGAACACTTCTATGTCCAAACAATTGAATAATTGCTTTCGTAATTCTTCAGACTGGTGGGAAAACGTCTGTTTAAATATAATCACCTATATTGGATGCTTGCGATTTGAGATCCATCTGACCCAGATCCAGAGGGCAGAGGTCTCTACTGATCTTATGACTTACCTACCATCACTGTGCAGATGTCTCTGATACCCTAGGCCATCATCGCAAGTGGCACTGGATGTTCCAGCAGTTGATTTGAATCCTGTTTACTGAGGTGAAATAGCACCTTTTTGACGTTACCCAGGATTCCTTCTTTCTTAGATGTTACTTCCTAAAACATGTGCTTAACTCCTTTAGTCCATCCTTACACTGCGAGCAGAAATCTTGTGCCCACCACAATATATACCTCAATACATATTTTCCACTCATGACCCATTCCAAACACAGAATGAAACAATGTAACTTTGTGATGAACCTCGACTAAGTAAGTGAGCCTTAACCTTATTTCTAGGGACCCCAGATTTTGTCTGATGTTCTAAACATAAGGAACTTGAATATGCCATCCTTCAACAATATCTGTATTACACTGTTGGAAAAATAGTCCAGGGAAACCAGCTCTTAACAAACAATGGGACTGTGAACTATAGTCCCTATAAGGACTTGCACTAGGAAAGTACAGCTTCAGCATTGTGTTTTAAATTTATTGAAAATGTAATAGTCAACTCAATAGAATGAATCATTTCATTTGCTGGACTGGCAGAGAGAATGAAGGACATGAACATCAGCACACTTTTTTATACTGTCTGGATCTGTTACTTTATGTGCTACTATCCTATATGCCACTTAACTAAAAAGCAACTTAAAAAAAAAAATCCTTTGTAAAAAATGTACATTTTACTTCTTTTGACTTTTGACACATACTAGAAAACTAAACTGTGAACTAAAATAATCCCAGTCATTGTAATTCTAGAGAGTCTGAGCATAAATTATACCTAGATCTTGAACTTCTACATGAAGCACAGGAAGAATGGTAATGAATAAAAAGTTTCTGTGAGAAATACCAACATAGGAGTTGCATCCTATGCTAGACCTTTGCCATAGGTTTTTCTCTCATGTTAATTATTTCTGAAAGCCACATCAAGAAGTTATTTTTGTACATTAGTACCATTAGCACAATGTCTCACTGTAGTTGTAAATTTGTAACACTTTCTTTGGTTCTATGAAATTATATAATCCACTATTTTACTATTATTTCTATTATTTTCCTCTTGCTTGTAATTAGTTTTATGAAATAGCGGGGTTTTTTTGTTTGTTTAAAGCATATCTTTCCTAGACACAAAAAAATTTATACAGTCCCATACATATTGCTGGGTCAGTGAATCTTCTCCTCAGGGAAATGATATCTTACCTCTGTTAGTTATGCCATGGTGATGCACACTTTGTTCCTATTTAAGCAACACACTTGAGTTGATGATTGAAATAATCTGGACACAGACCACTGTATTGTCAGTGACTATTCTGACTTCACATATAGATGCTCTCCCGCTCCATATTTACTAGGCTGCATATTTACTACACTGCTAAAATAAAATGTAGACTCACATTTTCCTCCTTACCTTGCTTTAATCTAAATAAATTCCCAAATGGATTCTAAAGTCTACCTTATGATACAGCCTTACCTCGTCTTCAGTTAACAATTAGTCACTTTTAAAGTTTTCTGCCTTAAGTTACGAAATTAAATAAATATTATCTATTCTGAGTTTCCTTATTGAAATTAATGAACCATATATGCAATTTCATCTGCTTTGGATAAAATTAATAAAGTTTGAATCCTATTTTACCTTTTCTGTTCTGAAATTAATAACTTGTACGACCTTTGTTATCTTTCTTTGACTTAAAAAAAGTAATCTTCATGTCTATTTTTGCTTTCTGTGTCCTGAATTGCTGAAGACAGCTTTGTCTCCTTCAATAAAATTACTAGTTTCCTTAAATCAGTTCATCTTCATTTTTATTTAAATAAGAGAATTCTTTATTACAATTTCCTTGCCATCATTCCTTGGTTTCAGTGAAAGTCTAAAACAGTAACCTGCTAAGAAACACATTACTTTAAACAATTAATTTGCTGTCTAATGCATTAATATGTAGTTTCTTCCACCTCAGTGCCCCCTTCCCATACCATGTGTCTTTGCAATTTTTAATTATTTATATTTTCTTTGTATTTTTATCATTTTTTTCTGTTTTTTCTCAGTAAGGTGCCCTGAGAAAGGCCACCCTGAGCCTGTAGCTACACAGCTTTCCTCCCACATGCTCTCCACACACAATCAAATTTGCAGTGTGGTTGCAATTCATCCCTGTGGCAAAAGGTAAGAACAAGGTCTATGAATCTCCTAAGTCCAACTAAAGCCTTTAAATAGACTTTATATTATCACTGTGCATACAAATGAGTTTTGTCATTATAGAGTTTCCACAGTTTATTTGTATGCAACTGTTAGATATGTACAGTCCAACAGAAGCCCCCTGGGGAAAAAGACAACAAGAAACAACCAAAACTGCCTGACTTCTATGAACTTCCAAAGGTGATATAAATGATTTGTCTTAAAAAAAAAAAAAAAAATCTTCACAATACTTGTCAGTATCCTTATCGACAAGACCCTTTTTTTACTTTTTATGTATTCATTTGGCATAGAATTATTAACACAAACTGAATTTAGCACTTGAAATAAAATGGCTTTTGTGGATACATTGAAAACTACAGGGAAGTTCTAAGTCTCTCTTCTGTGAGCTGGTAGAAATGTTTACCTACTTCATATTTCAGACCTCTGAGATGCTCTTTGGGACCGTTGACCAACCTCTAGCCCTAAAGTCTCCTTGCCAATTATTTTGTCAGTTGCCATGTGATCCTTGTTTGTAAGATGTCCTCCTGAAATTGGTAGAAAATGTCATTGCTGGCATGACAGAAATCTAAACTGTAATTAAGATTTGTATTTTTGAAATCAGAGCATTTTTGAAATCAGAAGCACTTGTCATAAAATCACTTTTAGACTACATTACCTAGATGGCTCCTGCCTAGAAAAGAACAGAAAATTCTACGTGATAAGTGGGTATTGTGAAATAGAATTTAAACAGAAACCCAACAAAATAAAAGCCTAGTCCTTAGAAAATTCTATGTGATAAGTGGGTATTGTGAAATAGAATTTAGACAGAAACCCAACAAAATAAAAGCCTAGTCCTAAATCTATTGAACTAGTGGAAAAATTCCCAATGATTTTCTTGAGCTTTGCCTCAAAGTCATAAGGAATACATAATCAATAACAAACTGTCAGTTATTATCTTCAAGTTACGTGAGGCTAGATCTCCAGCAGGTTTAAACTGATGCAGCTCTATGAGTTTAAATTCAGTTGTGTCTTTGCAGATTAAATGAGACAATGTCAAATTTTAGTTTAAAGCTTTCACTGCTTACCAAAACATCTCCTATGAGTGAAATGTCTCTGTAGTTTAATTTGAGGTCATTTAGAAGAAATATGAGAGATGGATAAAACATTTCTAAATTTTTGATCATTAAAAATATTTTAATGAAATTATCCTGTCCATTAAGAAAAGTTCTTCAGAAAATAATCAGGGAGGAATGATAACCACTTTTAATTATACCAACTATCTAGTCTCAATAATTCAACTACAGAGCATTTTGCCTGCAATGTGTTACAATAGGTCGTTGATGCTGCCTATGATCCCTTATTCTCTCAAGCAGCTCTTTCAAATCCCTCACCCTCATTCGCTTTCTTTATGTATTATTCAACACCTTGAAACACTAGTTAGAGACATTCATAACATGGCAATGATTATGCTTCAAAAGCTTAAAAAGAAAGGATTCCCACATAGTATTTTCTTCCTTTCTCTTGTGAAACATTCTTTTGGACTTGGAATTGACAATGGGTCATATTCAAAGAAATGTTCATCAGGATTATACATGTTCAAGGATGATATTATCTGGGCATACTGACTCTCCATGACAAAAAATTTTTTTCTGCTGCCTTCAGGAGCCCCACTCCCAGACACCCAAGAAAACAGCAATACACTATGATTGTCAGGACTGAACGGTGGTGATACTAACACAGGAAACATGTTTCAGTTCTGAGTATCCATTAAAATGAAAAATTTCTTCCTTGCAGTCCCCTACTGGTTAAGTGGAATGACTGTTTACTCAGAGATGAGTGCATATGAGGAGGGATGTTACTGCTTAGAGGGTGTCTCGGTAAAGAGGGAGAAATGCCATAATTTTGTTAAGAAATAATTTGAAACTTTTAAAGGTAGGTTGTTTGGTAGTTTGTTTTGGGATTTTGTTTTGGGTTTTTTTTTAATCCTTGAGCCAAATTTCAGCAGTTTCTTTCTCAATTGGAATGAAAACAGTTTGTATGATTGAAAACAGAAATCAGAATATTAATTTCCTTCAAAAATTATCTTAGAATATGTATGCTATTTTCCCATAAGTGTAATTTCAGTGTGTCTTTCAGATAGACAGCACTGAGGGACAGGACAGGTGCTGAGAGGAAACATATTCAGTTTCCATTGTAAAACTTGATTTTAGATCTTGCTAGAGCATGTTTCTCTTAGTTATGTCAAGTCCTGCTCAACTTGTTAGCCTCTGTGTGGCTGCAGGGAAGGCAAATATTGAAAATTCATAGTGAACTTTCTTTAAGCTCAAGGAAAAATAGGTCATTTCTATGTACCCGATTAAAAAAAAAAAAAGGAGGAAAAAAAAGATTTTCTCCATCAGTGTTTTTTATTCTCAGAATAAAAAGAACAAAATAAGTCTTAGAAATGTGATTATAAGAGACTACTTAGAAATAATTAATAATAAGGTCTGCAGAAACTGTCATATGTACATAAGATGTCCTCAAATTAATAGAGGTTTACATTGCCTACATTGTTTTCCACAAAGAGTGATGTTCCTTTCTATTTGACCTTAATTAGTATAATTGATAGTAGTTTTAGAGCTGCACACCATTTTAATCATGTAGTTACAGCTTTCATGACAGAAGAAAAATGAAATAGCAGCTGGGAGTTATCTATTAATAGTGAGGGAACAGAAAGGTAAAAGGAAAGTCTCTTCTCTTCTAGGACTTCAGGGCTTTTATGGCATTAGTAATGAATGACTAATGTAGTCTAAGAGGAGCATACTGATCTCCAAGGATGTAATGAAGGGCAGCAGGAGGTAGGATCAATGTGAGTTAGAAATTGATATCATATGGCTACAAGAGTATATGGACAGACCAGAAAAAAAAAGTCAGAGCCTGAGAATATAAAACATGTGTATGCACGCAGGTATGAATGGGATTACCTGGGCATGTGTGTTAGTGGTTCCAACTCTGACATACAGAGTATTTTACAGTTTCCTGGAAAAGCATGCAGTGCTACCGCAGGTCACGAGGTTAGAGTGAGAATGGTAGATCAAAATTTATTTGGAGATATGATTATTTGCAAGGGTTTTGAAACAAGCCAGGGTAGAAAGAAAAAAGAATAAACAAGAGAGTTTCTAAGCTGTGAGCAAAACATCCTAAATGAGTAGATTTGTTCATTAGCTTCAGTTGGTAATTCTTTTCTTGAAGGTTTCTCCTATCATTGTTAATGATACTCAGAGTTTCTGAGGTTGGGAGGCTTTACAAGAAAAGAAAGCTTGTTCTACTGTCTCTTTCTTAAAGATCTAGTTTAAAAAAACCCACAACAAAGCTAAAAAAACCTCTACCAGTGGTACTTACTGCATATCATAATGGGAGAAAGAAGCATGTCAAGCTAAACTGCCAATTATGTATAAATTTGTATTCCACTAAGTTCCTCTGTGGCACTACAGTTTAGCATGTTATTTTCTGTAAAAATTGCAGAGTAAGATGAATTAATTGATAAACACTAATTATATTTTATATTTAACAATTCTTTTTTCTTCTTTAAAATAAAAAGGAAAAAATAATACAGAATTCAATTAACTTAAAAAATATGTCAGAGAACAGCATAATTGAAAGTGAAAGTATCTGGGTATATATATTGTTTTTTAACTGTGCAGGTACTCAGAGAAGAACTGTGTTTAGTTAAGGTAGACTAGCTTGGTCATGAAAATAAATAACATAACATAGCTCTTATAACTTAAACGTAATTATGCCTGTTTTGAAGTCCATGACACAAAAGCTTAATTGACCTAGTGACTGTGTGTTATTCATACTGCTAAAACATTTTTGTACTTCCAGTCTTTATGGCTTTTACATACAAACACTGCTAGAAATATTCACCTGTCATTACACACATGGAAATAGTCAGATGGTAAGAAAGAAAAATATTTTTAAAGACTTGTAAAACAAATTCTCAACCAGCTCTTTTCTAGTTTTGCAGAATGGTTGTTGGCCTTTTCCACTATTTTATTTTTTGTGTTTCTGTTTCCTGTAATCTTGCACAAATAAGTGAACTTTGACAATGGGGTTTCTAAGACTTTTGCTGCCTAGTCAAAGTGAAAATCAACACCCTGCAATTATTTATGCAATGAATAGTCGCTAAATCTGTTGCTGTTCCAGATAACAGTATATTGTGGCTACATGATAGAGCCAGTTCTATTTTTAGGTAAATCAATGCAGAAAAGATATACTTTTTTTTTTCCGTGTCTTTTGATATGACATATTTTAATCTGCTCTTTGAAAAAATATTAACCATACATTGGTATTAATACATTAGGGTTGTTAAAAATCAGGAGAACAGCAAAGTTAAGGTTACATACAGGTTACTACCTCTAGATGAGAGAAAATATGCACAATTGCATTTATTACATAACTATATAGAATTGGTAAAATAGCAGATAACCTTTCAAACACATTCGGAGTCTTGCACCACTTACTTTATACCTAAACATATAAACATCATTTGCATTCTACACCTGCCTCTGTACTGACTTGTCTCAGAGTTCCTTAGAAGTAACCATGCATTTCAGAAAGTTAAATCTTTTTCTCTTCCAGTGAAAGGGCAATGTGCAACAAAACTCAGGGCATGGATTTTGAAATTAATTCACAACTCTGATGAAGAACAGCACTCTGATTTCATGGTGATTTTATCTTCACAATTATATAAATCCTGAAAAATAATTTGTATTTTTGATTCCTTTACCTTTGCCCTATAGAGCACTAACACAGTTCAAATAAAAGTAAAAACTTCAGAGGTTTACCTGAAATTTATTTTTTATGTTTCTTGTAGATATAAAACTCAACTTATTAATCAGTCAAAAGCACAGTATTCACTGTGTGAGCACTTATGCAAACCCCGGTTTTTTTGGTTCAATGCCTGGTTTTGGTTTACAGGATTTAATACTTTATCCTTAGCTAGAGAGGCATAAACTGTTCCTTTACTGGGGAAATTGAGGAAATGTCATTAGCATCCTGAAATTAAAACAAAAAAAACCCCTCCAAAAACCCAAAGAATGCCCCAAACCCCCAAACATTTTAATATATATACATACACACTAATATCTAATCATCATCTTTAAATATTTACACATCCACAACTTAGTGAAAAAAAATTTAAGCAAAGACAATAACAAACAAATGGGACTTGCTATTGTATAAACATGACTTTTTAAGATTTGTCTCAGATCCGTCAAGATGACTAGACAGACTTCAGTACAAATGCCTAATTTTAAGAGCAGACCCAAGAGAATTTGTAGTAATTTTATAGCTTGTTTGAAATTTTTACTGTCTTAAAGATTGTTATTTTTATTCCTCTCATCATATTTTCTTAGTTATACACTCTTCAATAACACCATACTTTACATGATTGTGTAACTTTCTTTGGAGGAAGGACAGTTTTTTGCAGAATGAGACCAATATGATAATGCGTTTATTTACGACCAATACGACTTTATACACGAATCCAAACAAAAAAATCTAATTCCTGTTCCATTTTCATTTATTGATTTTAGTAGTGAATCATTACTATTGCTTAATTTCAGTTACTACACTATCATGACAGCTCCATATTTCTCCAAGGTGAGTTCCTATCCGGATTTAAGAGCCAAACTGTCATTTGTATTGTGCCACTTTGCCTTCTTCAACTGTTATTGGACAAGAATTCTTAAGATAAGGTTATATTTTATGAAAAGCAGTACAGCGAAGTATCTAAAGCAGGGAAGTACTTAAACTATAATGCCCTGCACTATAGCAACTTAAGCCAATATTTTTTAGTAAAAAATAAAAATTCTTGTAGCTGGAGATAGAGAATTAGATCTGCAAATTAATCCTGAAGTAGACACAAAGTTCTGAAGTGAAGTGAAAATATCAGGAAAAATTCTGTTAAGAAATTTCTAATTATACTTTTTCAGGAATGTTATTGAACCAATTGAATAATTATTTGCAGTATTTATTGATGCAGGAATGAAAAGTGCCAGTTTCTCAAAGAAAATGTTTTACAACAAACAGTTAAACAGTCTACTTTTTCAAATGTTAAAATCCTGCCAATGTCAATTAAAACATATATCACATCTGCTGTCTTTCAACTTAGATGCTGCTGTCTTTGAACTTCTCATAGTGTAATGATTTACAAAAATGCGACCTATCATACACACTGCAGCATGTATCTTTGTTCTGTTGATGTATTTATGTTTAAGTGTGTTCTTAGAGTACATTTTGGAAAAAAAAAAAGTCATGCTTGAAAGTTCTAAAATTTCAAATTATTCTCATAAACATAATTATTAACTTACGTGTTCCAAAGCTGCACTTATGTAGGTCAATCAGAAATCAGGAAAATAATGTTTTGTTGGTAAGACATATATACCATGAAATAAAACTCCAGTTAAACAATGATTTTTACACTTGGTAACTGTTATCATATTGTAATCATTAATTAAAATATAATTTTTCTAAGATGACACAGTCTCAAATTCTGACATAAAAATTATTCCTTTTTGTTTATTCATCATTAACTATGAGAATAAATTCTGTTATGAGATTATTATATTTACAAATATTGAGGCAAACATGTCCTCTCAGAACATCAATAGGAGGTGATCTTGTATTATTAATATCATTGCAAATCAAGAACATACTCCACAATCAGCTCAATGCATGAGTGGGTTGTGTTCAAGTAAAAGATCTTGTTTACTTTTCAATTATCATGCTTTGTTTCTCTCAAAATAATAAAATATTTATTTCACATTCTTATTTTATAATCCATACGTATTCAAGAGAGGGAATACCAGCCACTGGTGAGACCGATTTCCTGAGAATTTTTACACAGTGCTTGACATATGGAACTTTTAGATCAAACTTATGTTGACTTTTTGTGTACATGAGGAATGGACATAAAGTTAGGAATGGATTGAGGAGGACAAAAATAACCTTTTCTCATACAATCTATAGTACAGAAAGGGTCAATGGCACTTAGGCAGCACGCTTTCCAAAAGACATCTGCCTAGAAAATGTCATGAAAGTTCAAAATCCTGGTGCCTTTTTCATAGAGTCATAGAATCATTTAGATTGGACCTTTCAGGTCACTGAGTCCAACCATTAACCTAACACTGCTAAGTCCACCACTAAATCGTGTCCCTAGGCATTATATCTACAAACCTTTTAAATACCTCTGGGGATGGTGACTCCACCACTTCCCTGGGCGGCCTGTTCCAATGCTTGACAACGCTTTCAGTGTAGAAATTTTTCCTGATATCCAGTCTAAACCTCCCCTGGCACAACCTGAGGTCATTTCCTCTTCTCCTACTGCTTGTTACTTGGGAGAAGAGACCAATACCCACCTGACTACAACCTCCTTTCAAGTAATTGTAGAGACTGATAAGGTCTCTCCTGAGCCTCCTTTTTTCCAAGCTGTTTCCTCAGCCATTCCTCATAAGACTTGTGCTCTAGACCCTTCATCAGCTTTGTTGCCCTTCGTTGGACATGCTCCAGCACCTCCATGTCTTTCTTGTAGCGAGGAGCCCAAAACTGAACACGGTGTTCAAGGTGCAGCCTCACTAGTGATCAATCACTTCCTTAGTGCTGCTGGCCACAGTATTTCTGATACAAGCCAGGATGATATTGGCCTTCTTGGCCACCTGGGCACACTGCTAGCTCATATTCATCCAGCTGTTGATCAACACCCCCAGGTCTTTTTCCACCAGGCAGTTTTCCAGCCATTCCTCCCCAAACCTGTATTGTTGTATGGGGTTGTTGTGACCGAAGTATAGGACCTGGCATGTGGCCTTATTAAACCTCATACAGCTGACCTCAGCCCATCGATCCAGCCTGTCCAGATCCCTCTGTAGAGACTTTCTACCCTCCGGCAGATCAACACTCCCACTGAGCTTGGTGTTGTCTGCAAACTTGCTGAGACTGTTTTGTTTCATCCCCCAGCTTGTACTGGAATTGGGGATTGCCCCAACCCAGGTGCAGGACCTTGCACTTGGCCTTGTTCAAGTTCATGAGGTTTGCACGGGCCCACTCCTCAAGCCTGTCAAGGTCCCACTGGATGACATCCATATCAAGTGCACCACTCATATTGGTGTCATCTGCAAACTTGCTGAGGGTGCACTCAATCCCATTATCTATGTCACTGATGAAGGTATTAAATAGTATTGGTCCCAGTACAGACCCTTGAGGGACACCACTTGTTACTGATTTCTACTTGGACATTGAGCCATTGACTGTAACTCTTTGGACACAGCTATCTAACCAACTCCTTGTCCACATAACTGTTCATCTATCCAACTAATATCTCTCCGATTTAGAGGCAAGAATGTTGGGGGAGAGGGATTCAAAGGCATTACAGAAACCCAGGTAGGTGACAGGTAGGAACTGGTGAGTCTATCTGACACTGTACATTAGGATCAAACAAATTGTGCTATGTAAGTACCTCTCTCTCTTCACTTTAAGGCAGTCTACACAGGTAGGTCAGATGCAGACATCCACAGTCATGTGAACTGAATTTTGCTGAGGATATATTTCCACAAGGAGGATTTAGAACTTGTTAGAGTTACTGCTATCTCTGACATGATTTACAGCAGCTGTTCATTATGGAGAAAGTCAGAAGCTAGAGAGACAGCTTAGCCATTTATTCTTATGCTCTCCATAGGCAGAGGCCAACAGTCATCCGTCTATAGTACAAAAGCTCCTTACTATTACTCCTTACTACTTGTTTGAACTTAGATGTTACAGATGAAAAAAGTTAACTTCAATTAAATTAACTTTTTGTTGGGCTTTGATTAACTTCTGATAGGCTTGTTCAGCTGTATGAAATTTGTCTCTGTAGGTGTTCTGGTTTAACCCAGCAGGCAGCTAAACACCACACAGCCATTTGCTCACTTCCCGCTTCCCAGCGGGATGGGGGAGAGAATTGGGAAAAAAAAAGTTAAATTCGTGGGCTGAGATAAAGACAGCTTAGTAGGACAGAAAAGGAAAGAAAAAAAATAATAATGATAAAAGGATACACAAAACAAATGATGCACAATGCAATTTTTCACGACCCCCTGACCAATGCCCAGCCAGTTCCTCAGCAGATGCCCCCGGACAGCTTTCCTCCTAGTTTATACACTGAGCATAATGTCATATGGTATGGAATATCCCTTTGGCCAGTTTGGGTCAGCTGTCTTGGCTGTGTCCCCTCCCCGTTTCCCATGCGCACCCCCCCACCTTCTCACTGGCAGGCCAGAGCATGGGAAGCTGGACAGTCCTTGACTGCTTAGCAACAACTGAAAACTTCAGTATGTTATCAACATTATTTTTATTCCAAATGAATAAAGGGTGCCCTTTGAGATAGATCAAAAATAAAACTTTTCTATTTTCAAGCTTGAATTTCAATTTACTGAATAAACATTCTATGTTTGGACATCTTATTGTTTTCTTTCTGGCCTGACTTCATCTTCAGCAATTGTTAAATTATTTATAAGAGCTTCTCATATTTACACAACACCCAATATAGAAATGTTTTTTTTTCCATCTTGTGTGTAAAATATTATTAACTTTATCTTATACTCCAACCTTCATTTTATTAGTGATGATAAGTAATGGACAAATGCTTCACACTAAAAATCTAATAATACAGATCATATTTTGCCAAAGGGAAATTTCTTGTATTAAATGGGGGAAACAGAAATTTTCTGAGTCAGTTGGTGATATTTTATGATATAAAGTATGCCACTTGTTAACCAGAAATTAAGAATTTTTGCTGCTTGGTCAAACATGAAAGTGTTGCCTTCAAACAATAACAAAAAAATGATTTTGTCTGGTACAGACAAGATTAGCCTCATGACCAACACATTTTCTCAGAATCAGAGATTTGTGTCCGCTCAATGATTCAACACTTTTAAAAGTCCTTTCATTGCTGATACGTATCCTCTTTTAACTGAACAATCAACAAAAGCAGTTATAGGGAATCACTGTCGCTGAGAACCTCTTCACCTTGTTTGTTATGGAAAGAGCCCACATTTAGAATTTTACAAGTTATGAGAAAGATGTATCAACATAGACCAAAACATGTATTTTTGTATATTTTTATATGTGCTTTCTCTCTACGTAGTTATATCTATAGCTTTATGACCTCTCCTTTCATGAATACTTAGCTTTCTTAATAGCCTCTTCCATATGAAACCACATGAACAAACTTTTGTACGTCTAAATATAGCATCTTTCCAATTTTTTCTATTCATTACACTATTGACATATACAGTTCATCTCAAGAACTGACTGAAGGATGCTTTTCTTGGTAGACACTATACTGCATAGATTCCATTATTTCATGATGCTCCATATCTTTCCTACTCTATTTTTAATTATTTCCCAACAGTCAGTTGTCAGGTACAGGTATAAATATTTGAGTGGCTTAAAATTACCCAGGTAACATTTATAGCATTTATAGATAAAATACATTGTTAAACTCATAATTAAAAGACAACAAGAGGTAATGGGCACAAACTGAAACACAGGAGATTCTCTCTGAACATCAGATGGAATCTGATTGAAAAAAGAAACACTTTTTTACTGTGAGGGTGACTGAGCACTGGCACAGGCTGCCTAGATTGATTGTGGAGTCTCCCTCCTTGGAGGTAGTCGAAACCCATCTGGTCCTGGGCAACTGGCTTTATATGGCCCTGCTTGAGCAGTGGGGTTGGAGCAGATGACCTTCAGAGGTCCCTTCCAACTTCAACCATTCTATGTGATTCTGTGAAAGCAATTTATAGTTAAAATTTCTGCTTTCCAAACATCTAAGCCACTGAGCTGCTTAGAATAAGTGACTGGATCTTTTTGTTGTCAGCTCAGCCATGTCATAGTTAAATTTTTTTGGACTCTTGGGTATATACCATTCTGGAGTGGTGACTCTCTGCTTTTGAAGTTGTTGGTTTACTCCAAAAGTGCTGTTTATGACAAGTCAGTCTCTGAGGATTCCTCATGTTAATTATTCAACAAGCCAGACCCAAACTGCTGCATTTTTATTCATGGTGATAAGAAATGATCCACTTCTCAGTATTGTCTGCAATATGTTTAGCTATTTCTTTTAACCTTTTGATATAACAGACCAAAAAGAACACCTTTTTTTGCAAAGCATTAAGAATAAATTTTGGCATTTCTGATTTCCTCTGATTTTAATCACAAAATATTCCTCTCTATTCTACAGTAAGCATGTTTCTGGAGGAAATATCATAGGACAAGGCAAAGGAGCAAGGGAGATGATCTCACAAAGATGACATGGTATGTGCACATACATTGTTAACAGCATTTTTCCTCATGACCAAAGAGGATGGTGACCTCTCACGGATTTCCTTAGTTTATGTATATCTTTATCATTAGATGGGCAGCGACTTTTCCTCATGAGATAGATAGGAATAATTCAAAGTATTAAACAATTTCTCAAACACAGAATCACAGAATCATCAAGGTTGGAA
>NW_010535397.1:0-31207 GCF_000687285.1 Phaethon lepturus
GGATCAAGAGCTCTTGTGCTCTGTGGAAAATATCCTTAAAAATGTGTCAGCTCTGTGCTGCTCCCTTGTCCCTGAGAATCTGTCAGCTCTGTGCTGCTCCCTTGTCCCTGAGGACAGTTTCCCAGTGATCCTATTGACTAACTCCTTGAAGAGCTGTAAGTTTGCTTTGCTCAAATTCAGTCTCCTGCCTTTACTTTTCGCTTGCCCCATATCCCTCAGGACTGTGAACTCCACCAGTGCATGATCACTGCAGCCCAGGCTGTCTCCAATCTTGACGTTGCCAATTACCTCACATGCACAGGTGAACAACTGGTCCAGTATGGAATCCCCTCTGGTAGGGCTGTCTATTACCTGGCATAAGAAATTTTCCTTCATGTACTCCAGGAATCTCCTGGATTGCCTACAGCTCGCCATGCTAATTTTCCAGCAGATGTCAGAGTGGTTGAAGCCCCCCAGCAGGATGAGAGCCTGCGAGCACGATTCCTCCTGTAGCTGGAGTAAGAAGGTTTCATCAATAGATTCCCCTTGATTGGGTGGCCTGTAGTAGACACCAACCACAAGGTTCCCTTTATTGCCTCCATCCCTGATTCTTACCCATAAGCTTTAGACCTGCTTGTGGCTATTCCCCAGAGATAGCTCTTCACACTCTATTTCTTGACATGGAGAGCAACGCCTCCGCCCTTCCTTTCTCTTCTGTCCCTTGTGAACAACCTGTAGCTATTGATAGCCACACTCCAATTGTGGGAGTTGTCCCACCAAGTTTCTGTAATGGCTGAAGGAACCAGGAAGTGTTGTATAAATCTAGAAAGCATTTTCAGTTGGCATTGCAAATTTTTGCCAGACTACTTACTGACATGAGAATATTTTCTAAATTCAAAAAAATAGTTTAAGATAAAGAAAAGTTAGTGGTCAATGCCCTGACAAAATGATGGTAACAATGAATGGAGGTATATGGGAGTGTTCATAGATGGTTAACTATCTCTATGTTCATGCTTGTATTTTTATCTGTATTTCACATTAACAGGCAAAACTTAATTTCCATATATTCAAAATTCCTCTACAAATTAGTAAACACCAAGAATTGTAAGGGCAAGAGTTGTTAATATATGCTGTTTAGGAAAACTGACATAAATGGTTTAATTATTTAGAGTTTGTTCCTACTCACCATAATAACATACACAGCAGGTTTTGTATTATTTTCTTAACTTGGAATTCTGATAAATGGAGCTCAAATTTTAATAAACGTGAATGGAAAATTTAACAATTTAACTACATTGGCTGTCAATGACACAACATCAGATTTACATATAACAAGGCAAAAATAATTAAATAAAGTCCAATTAAGTGTGGGGATTTGAACAACTAATTTGCTTTATGTTTTCATTTTTGTTGTTTGGATGGGCATATATATCAACTTATGCTTTGGTAAACATATAGTATTTTGCTTCCCTGATTAAATATTTCTGGAGAATTATTATTATTATTGGAGAATAATACATAGCAAATAAGAAAAAATGAATAACAGAAATTGTGCATAATTTATAACTCTTTTTCTTAAGTGACATAATTCTGTTCCTTTTTCTTCTGAGTTCTGTGTTAAAAGGTGTAGAAACAGTACCATTCCTTTACTAGTGAATTGTACTGTTATTAGTGTTGTTCCAGGTGGTGAATGGAATACGGTACAGATTCCAGGCTACAGATTGTAAAGAACAGCTGACATTGCTAACATTCACTGCTAACTAACAGAGACATTTAGGAAATAATTAAATATCCCTTTATCTTTTGTTTCTTTGCGCTGCTGTTTGCTATTTCTCTCACAGCCCTAGCACTGACCTGATTGACAAGTGTATAAAAGCCAATTAGCTCTCAATTAGCCCACTGTTAATTGTTCAAATACTTATCTTTTATTTTTAAAATAGAAACTTGCAACAAAAATAGGCAATGGTTTCACCCAATAATTGGTTTCTTCTTAAATGAAAATTACACTCCTGCATTGATCAAGGAATATATGAATCTATCAAATCAGTTTTCAGCATTTGTCATACTCCTACTACAAAGCTCTTCAATGTCTTGGGTTCTTCCACAAGAGGCTGGGCAAAGGCTTTTATCCACGTCGGTAGTACTACTTCCAGTATAATCTGGACTCCCTGCAATTTTTCTGCCAGCTTTCTTTCTAGGTGTGCAGTCTTCAACTTCTACTTGATCCATCTCTACCAAGGATTTATTTACTAATCCTGGCCCCAGTCACATTAGTTGCAGAAGTTATTCTCCTAGTGCAGGGTAAGGCCAGGAGCTATGGACTCCTGTGACTGCTGTTGCGTTTCCAAGAAAACTAAATTTAAACTCTTCTACAGTTTTCCAATGAACTGATCACAAACGTCAGTGTTTGTATGACTTTGAGTTCAAAAAAAAGCAGGTGAAAGCTGGTAGTACTTGGATTAATTTAAACCCAAAGCTGAAAAAAAACCCAACCCCACAACACTCCAGAAATGAAAAGCTGTATGAATCAAAACCAAAATAAAGAATTTTATTAAATCTTATGAGCCTGTATAAAACCCTGATGAGTATCAAGCAGCTTTAACACTCCCAACAACTTGCAAATGCCTAAAAAGACTCTCTTATCTTCTTGTTTTGTGGCAAAAAAAAAATCGCTTCACAGCTGTTGCTGCCTACTACCTTAGAGACAATGCTAACAGTTGGGATACAATAAACCCTTGATGATAAAGGGTGATGGTTCACCAGCAGCAGACCAAGGGACAGAGAGTGCCCCCTGGGAAAAGCACAGTCCTATTGATTTACTAGTGGCAGTGAGAGAGCAATTGTCAAAGTGCCTGGAAGCAGACCAGAAGACTGTTGACTTGATTATATCAGACAACAGAGCCAACAATTTAAAGCTGTGAAAGATGGCAATTTTTCACATTACACCTTCACCCATTTTTTTCCTGATAGCCAGACTTAACCAATTCAAGTAATTCAAAATATTAAATATCTAAATTATCCTTGTACCTCTTCCAGATGGAAAACACACTAAACCCTCACAACTAGACTTAAGTCACTCAACAGTAACTTTTATGTTAGGATTCAGTGTGAAGACATAATGCTACCAATCAAATTATTACTTCATAAGTTTAATGAAATAATGTACAGCATGGTCTACTTTTTAGATTTCACCTTCTGAGTGTTACAGGAATGCAACCACAGGTTGATAGATGTAGAAAGTAAAACGCTCACATATTATGATCTCATACATCTATATTGTCCAGGCTTTTTGTTGAACTCAAGTAAATTTTCAATAATGACTTCTTATATGTGCTCTTAAGTCTGCATATAAGGGCTGAGAGATTCATCTTTTCAACCGTAACTGGGTCATATATGCCTTACTTCAGTTTTTAAGTACCTTCTGCTCAAAGGGATATGCTACCAGACCATACTTCAGATTTGCTTATAATCGGCCTGAGAATTTTTTTCTGCATAAAGAATCTTTTCAGTGTTATCTTTGCTTGATTAAAGCATTTATAAAACCCATCAAATGAACTATAGTATGCACTTATATCATACTTTCCATCAGGATATTTCTTTTTTTAAATAAAAGTATGTATCTGTTCCTCAGTGCTATAGATGGGAAAATAAAATTAGATACCGATCTTTAGACTTATTCTGGTTCCATAAATCTATAATAACCTGTACATAAAACTATTTGCAAGGCATTTTGGTCTGATATTTTGTTGATGAAAGTTAAAAATGCGTTGTTTAACATGCATTGGTTATGGTACTTAAACTGTTTCATAATATATGTACTGCCTTTCTGAAGTCTACTTTTAAATCAGATTTTTGGTGTGAACAATCACAGTAATGTTTTTTTTTTTTTCCATTGATACAAATAAATCTTTGTTTAAATTTAACTATTTTCAAGCATCCTGACTTGGTTAGAGCTGTTGGCTTGTATTGAGAACACTTCCAACATAAATTCAACAACTCAGACAAACATTGTCTTGTTTTTCAAGGCTTCTTCAGCTACAATCAGTATTCTGATACATTGGAATTTAAAATACATGTTTAATGATTTTATATCTAATTATGGAAACAGTGAAGGACTACAGGGTCAAAGTAGGAGGTGTTGACTGCCATTTGACCTATTATGTTTTTGCTGATTCCAGCTAAAGCTGGAGGTATATTTCATCAAAAAGGGTGCATCTGGTTTCCCTTTGAAGGAAGAAAAAGTGGATCACCAATAGACAGCATTTTCACTGTTCTGAATTCTGCTGGTAAATAACCTGTTCCATGCAACTCCTAACCCTGTGTTCTAGTTTCTGAAATAATGATGTTTCATGAATTTTGGCTCAGAGGTGGCACCCAAAACTACAAGACAGTCAAAGCACAGAGGTCCTTATAAAAATACAGTGAAGAGGATTTATTAATGTCCAGTTCTTTTGAGTGGTGATGTTTTGATGAGGTCTATAGAGAGAGGAATAAGACTTAGAAATCAATAGAATTTGAATTTACATTAGTTAGTAGATGTTGTTCACCTAAACCTAAGACAACTAGACTGTTCAAGTCTACTATTTAGTTGAAACATATGATTCAACGCTCTTTAGCATTGTTTCCTGAATCTCTGCTCTCTCTTCCTAGGCTTAACTGTTACTTTAGAAAAGATATGCTTGAATCATTGTGGATCCTTGATACCCTGCTCTAACCGTACTTCATATTAAAATGGATAGGAAACTTCTTAATAAATATTTTAGGTATTGAATTGTACTGGGCTTTAAAGGGATGTATAACAGAGTTTTAACTCTACATAAAATCTGAAAACAAGTAAAATACTTCTATTGACCAGTATTGTTACTAATTCTCCTTGGTGAAGATGTCTGTCCTTGAATAAGTAGCTTTGATTTCTCCCAGAACACTGTATTTTGTGTGACCCACTACGTGTTTAAAATGTCAGCATCTGTTTCCATGGAATTTATTTCCCTGTTAGAACATGCACAAGAAGAAAGCTTAATTTAAATGTGTAAATCCAAAATCTATAAAAATGCTGAATACTATGTATGGAAAACAAATGGGGAAAAAAGTTGTCTGAAGGACTAAGACCATTTCTTGAAATACAAAAAAATATTCAGGACCAAATTTTCCCAAGATCTCAGCAGCTTCTGAGAAAAGTTCGTTAAGTCAGCCATTTATATTGAAAAATCCTGTTTCATATGCATGCTTGAGCCATGAGTGTTGATATTATCCCCGTCTGGTTTCTTTTTCCTTCACGAAATTGCAAGGGAATTAAAACTGCAGTTAACATTTACCTGTTATTCTTCTAATGAAAGCCAGAAGAGGGACAAAAAGAAAAAGTTGCATGTCATAAATAAAATGCAGCAACATAGACTCCACACTTTCACCTCATTAATGGTCACATTCATGCCATGAAAAAGATATGAGATTTAAATAGGAGAGCTTCACCATGTAATTATTTTTTTCCTGAAACAAGTTACACTGCAACTATATACTTTCAAAACAAGAATGTTAAGACTTGAAATTTGAAACCATTATTGGGAATATAAACCTTTCAAAGTTAAATGGTTAGATGTGGTATTTAGTCTTACATACGTCTGTGGATGTGACACCAGATAAATGTGAAACAGTATGAAGTAGGAAATAAAACAGGTAAGCTGCAGTGGGATAGGTATCAAGAAATGTAATAAGCTTTCAATAATTTAATAAGTTAAATTTAATAAAGATTAAGCTTTATATCTAATTATGCTTGTAATTATTTCTGGTGGATGAAGAATAGAAAGAAGAAGGGAAAACTGTGTATTTGAAAATACAATAAGTGAATTACATTTGGTGTATGGCTTGAGGTTCCTGGAAAACTGCAGGTAGACGTGAAAGCTGGATTTTAGGACATCGGTTACGATACATGCTAGGATTTTTGCTTGAAGGAGTATCAGGGGTGGATAAAAGCAAAAAGGTCTGAGGAAACATGATAAATAATGATAAATCATAATTATAAATGAGTGGGGAAAAAAATCCTTCCTGCTTATGCAGTTTTGCTTAACATTTGTTTTAATCATGCCTTCATTCTTAAACAAATTATTTTGGGGTTCACAGTTGGGATTCTTTTACTGGATGTCTATGTTGCAACAGAGATAGATAACTTTTCTGTCCTTTTTTTCCCTCCACATGATTTTACCAAGAAGAAAACTTTTCCAGTCAGTCATCTGTTGTTTTGTCAGCTCACATCCAGGTTGTTACAACATCATTCTGGTGTCCTGGTGTACCATGGGGCTCTAAGTAAACATCAGGTAGTACTTTCTTCCCTGTGGTGGAAATCTTCCCCACACAAAGGTCTGGCACAGAGATTAGGCAACACCTAAATTTGTTTAACTGTATTCTGAGGATTTGGAGAGTTTTTACATGTTTTATAAAGCCAGTAGCAGCTGTCTGCATAGGAAGGAACTTCCCAGGGAAACCACTTGACATCTGTGCTCCAGAAATTATAGTGCATCATTCAGAATGCCATTTTTGCTCTTTAAAGCATGTCATGTTTAGCTGCTGTACGTTTTCAAGTCTCTCTTTCCTGTTGCCTGTACTCAGGCAACCTGAGAAAACCTGAGAACTAGGATGTTGATGCTGACAGTACCTGATACAATCCATAGGGCACAGGAAAATATGACTGTGTATGCATAGTTTTAGCATGCTTTCTAGAAGAAGTGTGCAGCATAGAGTTAGGGGATAAGCAGAAAGCTAAGAGTTTAGGGATTAGTGAGGAGCACTACTCTCAAGCTAGAGGACGACTCGGACCAGAAACATAACCATGGTTTAATCTGCTCTTAAGCCCCTTTTTCATGGGCTGGTCATTGCACATGAAGCTGAGCATTCATATTTTAGGAACCGCACTAGGACATCTTCAAAAATCTATGCATGTTCCCTAATTATTTCTCAGGCTTGAGTGATAGGAGGCAGATCTGAGTCTGTCCAGTCCATTCTAGTTATTGACAGTTGGTACCATCTTCTTCCATTATAGCATTAAAAAAAACCACTAAGGACTCTCATAAAAGTAAAAAGGATAATACTTTTAATTCCAAATATTCTAGAACCAGAATACAATGTAATTGCCCAATTACATAGTCTCCATAAATCTTATTTCTTCTACTTCTTTCTATAGAACATATTGGTAGCAAGTCTTGACGTTTTATATTCTCTTTCTTTTGGTGATGGAACAGGAATTATTTCTAGCTGTCATTTAAACAGCAGAAGGTTTGCTGTTGTGCTGTTACAGCAGATTTATGTCTTTATGTTTTTTAACTGTTATTGACTGTTTTAACTGCTAACTGCCAAATAACAGACCTGAATCAGGTGTATCATCGGGTAAATTGTTAATTTTCTCAGCTTCTTTTTCCTTTCTGATCCTGGAAGCTTCAAAATTTTAATTTATTAAGAGCTCCAGAACTGAACATAGAACATGAATTTTACTAAATTGATTCACAATTGAAATTCACTATATTTCACAATATTGGAAATTGTAAGAAAGGCTTAAGAAGCCGTAAGAAGCTTCATATACTGATACTGAGGTCCAAAGCAAGATTCATTATTCTGACGTTAAAGCCTCTAAAGCATTATTTTCCAAGAGGATTCCTTTAACTGAAGTTCAAAAGGCTGTGCCTGGATGTTCTGTGCAGCCAATCAGACCATGCAGACAGACCTGTAATTTATTTTGATTAACAGTAATTTTTATTTATGTTTTTGGAAATAAAATGGAAAAAGGTACTATGACAACTCTCACAATCTTTTTGCTGGTTTCATGATATGTGATGTTTTTCTAATAGGCCAGGTTCCTAGAACCATTTGACTACACCAGAATTCACTTTCATTAAGAAGAAATACATTTCTACTTCACATTGTTGCTGAGAATACTTGAAAATATGGCGCTCAAAAATTAACTTCAAAAGGACAACTACCTCAAATACAACATTTGAAAAAAAAAACTTATGATCCTGAGGTCACGATTTATTAATGTTTAGGATTGGTAATGCTTCATTATTAAAAACAAACAAAGATAACCTATGAGATGAGTTTAAGTGAGCAGTGAGAAACATGGCAAAGGGTCTGCAAATATCTTTATTACTGAGGCTTTGACCAATGCAATAATATAGCTGCCCAGGTTATTGTCCTGCTGATTTGTAACCTCCACCTAATGTTTTTCAAATTTTTATAACACCTTCCTGGTTCTAATCTGCCACACTAAGTACTTACTCTCACATAGATCTAAACGACTCTCCTCTAATCCTTATTATTATTATTATCCTTCTGCTTCTTCCTTTCATTGCAGTTCAGGTACTCTTTCAAAGAATTTGTTGAACCTAAACTGGCACTGAATTTAAAACCAAATGCACTTACTGATTTCAAATATCAGTTTGCCTAAAAAAATTCATGGTACAGTAAAAAAAAATCCTTTTAAAGAGATTTTTGCAGCCTACATTTATTGTTTATTTTCTTTGGTTCATTGCTTTGTCATTCCAGGTATTTTTCTGTAGCACCCTGTATTCTGCTCAAGATGTGTTTTCACTAGTAAAATATTAATGAGTGATAAACATATATATATATAAGAAGAGACTACTGCACATTAAATAAAAGAATCACTCATGATGGAGGATATCTGGAGACAGCTTGCAGCTTTAGAGAAGTCAACTTCAGTGTCGAGATTGTACAGACTTACTTGACAGAGAAATTCATTTGAAGTACAGTCTCTCATAGCTTGTCCTTCCTACCCTTAAGAAGAAGTTGTGACCAATATATAAACAAAAGTAACTATTGTATCTTGCAGTAATTACTTCCGGTCACAAGAGATATTTGCTATTTAAAAGCGTTGCAGATATTTTGCCTGGCTCAGAATGAAGATAATTTGTGTTAATTTTTAATGACCTTCCATATTCCTTACTTATCAGTGTGATTGAGGACTACACAAATAAGAAGAGCAAAATTCATTACTAATTTAATCCACAGGGAGAGTGATTGAAGGTGTGGCATACTGAGATACATTAAGTCTTCAGTGTCATGCATTTGGTGCAACCATGAATCTGTGAAGCAACGCTGACACCAGACATAATCTCAAGCACAACTCTTGTTGGTAGTTAATTTCTTACTGTAAAGAGTTGATATATGCAAGCTTATTCATCAATTCTACTGCCATTTTTTTGTGTTGCTGTTTCTTAGCTTCTCGATCTCACAGATTGAACAAGTGCAGGAAGTCATAAGGTATCAAGAAAAGATTACCAATGCCTAAATTTTTACAAAGAAAATGTGAAGTTAAAACTGTTGTAGATAATTCTTATATATGTAGAAATATTACCGAGAGTGAGCCGGACTTTCTAGATCCCAAAAGAGGACCCATCATGTACATTTAATACAGACTTGATGGTTCACACCAGAAATAAAAAAGGTTAGGTTGACAAATGTTTTTCAAGAGACTAGCATGTAGTCAAGACTGTGTCAATAGACCAGTATGTGTTTTAACAATCATGTGTTGTATAGAAAAATAAATGGTACATTTTACATCTTCTTCAATAGTCAGACCAGGTATCCGCAGGGTATTGAGCTCCCTGAGCTGGAAGACAAGGACGGAGACCACAATAAACTCCTCATAATCCAGCAGGAAACAGTTAAGGACCTGTTAAGCCACGTGGACACCCACAAGTCTATGGGACTGGATGGGATCCACCCAAGAGTACTGAGGGAGCTGGCAGAGGAGCTTGCCAAGCCAGAAAGAAAAAAAAAAAAAGCCACTCTCCATCATTTGTCAGCAGTCCTGGTTAAACAAGGGAGGTCCCAGATGACTGGAGGCTTGCCAATGTGAAACCCATCTACAAGAAAGGTCGGAAGGAGGATCCTGGGAACTACAGGCCTGTCAGCCTGACCTCTGTACCGGGGAAGATTATGGAGAGGTTCATCTTAAGGACGCTCAAAGGGCATGTGCAGGACAACCAAGGGATCAGGCCCAGCCAGCATGGGTTTATGAAAGGCAGGTCCTGCTTGACCAACCTGATCTCCTTCTATGACCAGGTGACCTGCCTAGTGGATGAGGGAAAGACTGTGGATGTTGTCTACGTGGACTTTAGTAAAGCCTTTAACACCATCTCCCACAGCATTCTCCTGGAAAACCTGGCAGCTCATAGCTTAGACAGGTATACTCTTCGCTGGGTGAAGAACTGGCTGGATGGCCGAGCCCAGAGAGTTGTGGTGAACGGCGTTAAACCCAGCTGGTGGCCGGTCACAAGTTCCCCGGGGCTGGGTTCTGGGGCCAGTCTTTTTTGATATCTTTATAGATGATCTGGATGAGGGGATGGAGTGCTCCGTCAGTAAGTTTGCAGACAACACCAAGCTGAGTGGGAGTGTTGATCTGCTGGAGGGTAGGAAGGTTCTGCAGAGGGATCTGGACAGGCTGGATGGATGAGCCGAGGCCAACTCTATGAGTTTTAACAAGGCCAAGTGCTGGGTCCTGCACTTCGGTCACAACAACCCCATGCAATGCTACAGGCTTGGGGAGGAATGGCTGGAGAGCTGCCTGGTAGAAAAGGACCTGGGGGTGCTGGTTGACAGCCAGCTGAATATGAGCCGGCAGTGTGCCCAGGTGGCCAAGAAGGCCAACAGCATCCTGGCCTGTATCAGAAATAGTGCGGTCAGCAGGAGCAGGGAAGTGATCGTGCCCCCATACTCGGCACTGGTGAGGCCGCACCTCAAATACTGTGTTCAGTTTTGGGATCCTCACTGCAAGAAAGACATTGAGTTGCTGGAACGTGTCCAAAAAAGGTCAATGAATTTGGTGAGGGGTCTGGAGCACAAGTCTTATGAGGAGCGGCTGAGGGAACTGGGGTTGTTTAGTCTGGAGAAGAGGAGGCTGAGGGGAGACCTTATTGCTCTTTACAACTACCTGAAAGGGGGTTGTGGCGACGAGGGTGTTGGCCTCTTCTCCCAAGTAACTAGTGATAGGACGAGAGGAAATGGCCTCAAGTTGTGCCAGGGGAGGTTTAGACTCGGAAAGATTTCTTTACTGGGAGAGTGATCAAACATTGGAACAGGCTGCCCAGGGAAGTGGTGGAGTCACCATCACTGGAAGTGTTCAAAGAACGTGTAGATGTTACACTTTGGGACATGATTTATTGGGCATGGTGGTGTTTGGTTGACGGTGGACTTGATGATTTTGGAGATCTTTCCAACGTTAATGGTTCTTTGATTCTATGATAGATGGCATGAAACCTCAGACAATAAGTACAGCTTTAAGCATTTTAAACATAGGAGCATAGTGATATTTTTGCTTTTTACAGGACACTTTCTGGAGTAACTGTTGAAAGCTATGACAGAGTAGGACAGCTGAGTTAGTTCTAGAAATGTGTGGGCAACTGGATCAAGCCCTATCTGATATAGACATGCCAACATTTCAAATACATAAACTTAAGTGTCTGAATCTGCATCTGAATCTGGCTCTGCATTGCTAAAATTGCAGCCAACATACACAGTGTGATACGGAATGGAGTCTGAAGAAACAGACTCATTTTACGAGGGTAAAATCTGTGACCAGCATGATACACTGATACTCAAAATAAATACCTAGTTCATTGCTTATGGTAAATTATTCTGAAGACTATTGCAATGGGGATAACATATGTCTAAGTGTTTGAAACATTTGTTGAGTTTTAAAAGATGATATTCATCACGTTCAGCTGTACTCTGTAAAACAAGAGATAGAAGAGTCATCGTGAAAAGAGTGTGATTTGTTACTGAGGCTAAAGGCCACATCTGATTTATTTTATAGAGAAAAGGAAAATCCAGAAAGACCTGTAAGATAGAAAAGAAAATGGTGTAATGAAAAAATTCAGAGAGACAGATGTTCCTTCTGGATTCAGTTCAGTTCTTCTTGATGACTTTGAATCTAGTAGCCAATAACATGGTGAAACAATGGACAGTTTGCTTTGTGGTAAAAGCATTAGGTATATATAGGAAACTATGATAGATTGATCTAGTAGGTTACATTAAATATATAGCCTACTGGAACAGATTTTAGAACTGTAGGATGCTTGCCAAGACCATGGCAAGATCTTCAGGTGAGCAAATATAAATTGATATAGGTTCTGACAGCTGACAGGAACTAACAGCTGCTCTGAAGCCTGACAAATTGGCAATTTCAAAATGTTTTAGTATCAGAAATCTTCTACAGAGATCTTCTAGCAGACTGAAGTGTCATCTGGAAAACTCAAAATCAGCATCAAGGTTGACAGAATTTTGAGCGGAAAGTGTGGAAAATTGTGGAAATTAATTTAGGAAGTAAGCCCATGAGATATTAACTTTAGCTGCTATTCTCAGAAACTAACGAACCGAAGAGAGGATGTCAATGTGAAATGTCAAATGGAAAACAGTTGACCGTGACATAGTACAGAACAAAATTATTCCGATTTTTACTGATATAGAAAACAAACTGATTTTAAATCTTAATTTAAAAAACTTGTTCAAAATAGTACTCATCTCTTTCTCACACCCAGCAAAGAAAAATGGACTATTTATATATTCATTTGCAAGGGTTGCGGTTGAAGAGAGATACTATACTGAAGCACTGAGAGGTTCAGAAATATCAAGGTATGAGCTGTACCAGTTGGCTCCAGGTCTCTCCTCCATGCCAGCAACTCTAGGGAGTGTTGAATTGGCATTTTCAGGTTTTCTCACTGCAAAGATCCAATATGAAGGAGATAATCTTAGAATTTTAGAAAATTGTAATGCTGTCAGTAAAACGTAATATAAAACCATTGCCATAAGCATTCATTTCCAGTTCTATTGCATAAAACGAGTTTATGCATGTTAATATTAATAATTCTTATTAGCTATCTTTTTATCGGAGAATATAAGCACTGAACAAACATGATATTAATTTTCATGTTAACATGAACTATGAGTTGAATTTCCTTCTTTTCTTGTGTTATTAGTTGTGTGATTTCCTTTTACACTTGTTTCTTCTTATTCAGTATGTGACTACTGATGTTCTTATCTAGTAAAAATACTATTGTTGTAACATTGTTGTAACATACACTTAAGATACATTCCAATCCCTGAATGCCTGTGCCCTTATTTTAGCTTCAGCATTATGATGATAGAGCAGTCTCAAAATATGACTTGTGATACTTGCTCTCAGTTTTCACCACTTTCTCATATTAAATGGTACAAATGAAAGAATCTAAATTTTATAGATTCATAGAATCATAGAATCTTTGGTTTGGAAGGGACCTTTGAAAGTCATCTAGTCCAACCCCCCTGCAGTGAGCATGGACATCTTCAACTAGGTCAGCTTGCTCAGAGCCCCGTCCAACCTGACCTGGAACGTTTCCAGGGATGGGGCATCTACCACCTTGCTGGGCAACCTGTTCCACTGTTTCTCCACCCTCACTGTCAAAAATTTCTTCCTTACACCTAGTTGAAATCTACACTCTTTTACTATAAAACCATTACCCCTTGTCCTATTGCTACAGGCCCTGCTAAAAACTCTGTCCCTACCTTTTTTACAAGCCCCCTTTAAGTACTGGAAGGCTGCAAGAAGGTCTGCCCAGAGCCTTCTCTTCTCCAGGCTGAACAATCCCAACTCTCTCAGCCTGTCCTCACAGGACAGGTGTTCCATCCCTCTGATCATTTTGATGGCCCTCCTCTGGACCCATTCCAACTGGTCCATGTCTTTCCTGTGCTGAAGGCTCCAGAGCAGGATGCAGAACTCCAGGTGAGGTCTCATCAAAGCAGAGGGGCAGAATTACCTCCCTCGACCTGTTGGTCACACTGCTTTGGATTCAACCCAGGAGGCAGTTGGCCTTCTGGCCTGCAAGCATACATTCCTGGCTCATGTTCAGCTTTTCATCCACCAGGACCCCCAAGTCCTTCTCGGCAGGGCTGCTCTCATCCCCTCATCCCCCAGCCTGTGTATTGATGCTGGGGGTTACCCTGACCCACATGTAGCACCCTGCATTTAGCCTTGTTAAACCTCATAAGGTTCACACAGGCCCACTTCTCAAGCTTGTCCAGGTCCCTCTGGATGACATCCCATCCCTTAGGCATGTCAATCACACCGCTCAGCTTGGTGTCATCTGCAAACTTGCTGAGGCTGCACTCAATCCCACTCTCTATGTCACTGATGAAGATATTAAAAGAGTTCTGGTCTCAGTACAGATCCCTGAGGGACACTGCTCGTCACCGATCTCCATTGGACATTGAGCTGTTGACCACTACCCTCTGGATGCTTCCATACAATCAATTTCTCATCTCCCTAACAGTCAAATCCATACCTCCCCAATTTAGAGAAAAGGATGTTGTGGGGGACTATGTCAAAGGCCTTACAGAAATCCAGATAGATGACATGCGTAGCTCTTCCCTTGTTCACTGATGTGGTCACTCCATCACAGAAGGCCGCTACCTTGGTCAGGCATTTCTCATATAAGTGTTAGTTACAGAAATGTTCTTGACACATCAGCTGTTACCAGTGTCCCAAATGTATTTCTTTCTGTTGGTGTGAACCAGTTAAAAGTGATGGGTATGAACTAAGCCATTTATTGAATGTTTCTTGATCTAATCCAGGAAGGCTTTAGTTACAGCTCAACCTGAACTTGAACTCCTCTTAAAAAACAAAAAACAAAAAACAAGCAAAAAATCCTAACCTTTTTAACTCATTATATAAATTCATAACCTTTTCCTCCAAATGTGTGTGTGTATGTAATAATAATTAAGAAAATATCACAATTAAAAACCATGCATTAGTGATTGAGTGTGTGAATTGCATGTATGCATACACCATGAAATTACAAAGTTTCACTGTTGGGTTAATGTTTGTGAGATTAACTTTTTTTACTATGTCTGTTACTTAGATGGTGATTTTATGTGGTTAATATGCATAACTTTGAACAGCCTTGCCCCTAGACTAGTTTTTCAAGAGTAAAAAATTGAATGTATTACTGTGTTAACAGACAAGATTGTTTAACAATAACTTCATTTACTTAAAGCAAACATTTCTGTGATTGCATTGCTTTTTTTCATTAATTTAGACAGCTTATCTTACTAATTCATATGTACCTACTACTCTACAATAACGTGATGTTTAGGAAAAGAAAGTTTGCTACAAATATTTGAAACCTGTAGCTACCTCTTACAGTGATGTTATACTGCAATAATTTTCATGTTATAAAAATATAGATAAAACCAGTTACACACATTAACACAGAAAGAGCAGCAAAGGAAAATCAAACCTATGCATGCAGAAACACACACAACGGCAAGATTGCCGTAGCATTTTCTGTTTTGCAGTTTTCGCAGTAAATGCAAAAACCTTATTAACTGTTTTTGTCTTAGTATTAATTGCTTACCAGCTACTGGCATAAAGAAAAGTCTATTTTAAGAAATAAAATTATTACTTAAAAATGGAAATCACTAACAGGAATTAGAATTGCTGATCAAACTTGATACTACCTATAAAACATCCCATAAGCGATAAGAGATCCCTTCCTATGCTACTCTGTCAGCATCTACTTTATCATAATTTATAAGGTGAATTGCAAATGTCTCTATTATTTGGATAAATGAGTGTATTTGATGGCTGGCCTTATCCCCTAGATAATGTCACAGAAAGCAGACAGTCTTTCTTCCCCAGTGTAATTGTTACTTGCACAGGCAAACCAAATGTGTGGGAGAACCGAAGTTCAGGTTTGAGCAGAACAAACTCTTAAGGAAATAGTTTGCTATTACACAATTGAGCGATAGGTAAAATCCACAGATTTTTTTTGCTTTTTAAACACCCACAAACAGATTTTGATTTTTGTTGGTCAGTTCACTACTTTAAAACATGAAGTTATAGATGTGAATGAGTATGTTTCAGGCAACAAACAGTCAAGCAAGAAGTTATGAGCAATCTCATATGCACAGTAAGTTGATCACAAGTTTCTATGGTGTGCAAAGTAATTATTACCTAAAAGTGAAAGAAAGATCAGTTACACACTTTATTTTCATGTTGGAGATCTCAGTAACCCTATGGCTTCCCATTTGTTAAAGCAAGCTGATTCTTATCGTCTCTGATACAGGACACTGAAATATTGAAAAAAGAACTGGCATTTCTTCTAAAACATACTGAGCTCATTCACTCCTTTCCTTTCTATAAACACATCTATACACCCACTGGTTCTGGGAAATATTCCAGCTACAATGAATTCAAAGTGAGGAATATGCACAGTTGGGTGGCTTGTAAGGTGGTTGGTCCAAGATTTAGCAGAGAAAGAAAGAAAAGGAAACAGAAAAGGCAAGTCAAAAGAAGGCAGAAAAAAGAAGGGAGCCCTCAGAAAGGATGGGGGTGGTGTTTAAAAGAAGAGTTGAGCGTAAACACTTGCTGACAGAAGGGACAAGATGGGTTTGGAGGAAAAAAAAGTAAAAAAAGGAGCGAAGAGAAAATAAATATGGAACATGATGAATATAGGTGAAAATTGTTCCTTTGAACCTATTTATCTCTATTAATGTTTTTTTTTCTTTCAGTTACCCATGGTTTTTTATCTTGTGACTGAATCTTCTAGGATTATTTCGAAGGATGTTATGGACTTCTCAGCTATGACTCAGAACTACAGCTCACTTTGAATCATTCTTACCAGGAGTATAGACACTCTTCTCTATGTGTCCTTATGGAAAGTTTTTGACTCTGTGAAGTCACACTTTCCCCAGACCCCATACTTTTTTGAAGCCTCCAAAACTGCAGAATATTTTTATAATATGTATACACTTAATAAAGTATTGATGAGTTATAATAAGAAATAATATTTCTTAATATTCTTTGCTAAAATGCTAGGCAAGGCAGCTAGCAAAACTAGATTGAGTTTCTAGATGTCCAAAAGTGTAGAAAAAAACTTTTGATTTCTAAGGGTTTGTGATATTGTATCTAGTTCAAATGTCTTAGGTACGCATGAAAACACTGCTGCCAAAGGCTGACCATTCAGTTACTCTCACAGTCTTATGAGAACAGTGAAGAAGTGAGATGTCATATCTGCTGGCTATTAATTTGAGAATGCCTGTTTTACCTGAAGAGGAAACACTTCTGTTTGTTAGAAAAACATTTCATAGGATCATCTCTTCTTAGTAATTTTATGAAAAGAAGATAGAAATTTACTACTTAGCAGGTAGAAGAAGAAACATCCAAGTAGAAGTCATTTCTAACCAGAGATGGTTGTTCCAAGCAACACGTTTTTGGTCTATTTATAGGTATGTGTTTCATTTGAATGTTGCCTGTGCCACGCAAGTGATGCTATCATTCTGGAAAAGCTGATGCATCTGTTCTGTCAGGATTCTGCTCCATTTACTGCATGTGTCTAACCCATATCATCTGTCTGGTAGGTGGAAGCTTTAGAAACCCCTTAGAAAAATGAGAAGATTTTGTATGAGCTTTTTCTCTGTTATTTTTAGTGCTAGGGATAGAAAAGCTAGTTACTGAAATGATCTGAAGCAATCTAGCATCTGATCCAGTGGAAAAATCATGCAAATTGCTGGGTTGTTTTTAAGATTTACGTAGTGGAAGTAATGGCAGCAATAGAAAATTCAGCTCTGAACTGCCTATTTGAGATTAACCAAATGATGAGAGACAGATGATGATACATTCACTCCAAAGTAACTCAAGTTTAGGGATAAGGTGTGAGCATATATATTATACATAAGATACTTTCAAAGCCAAAAGTCATGCACAAATTTATGTCTGATGAAGGTGGAATAAATATTGCTGTAAATCCATACTCAATTTCATGTAGAAGCTTCTAGTAACATCCTTGATATTGGATAACAGGCAATGTGTTGCTGCAGTGCAACAAAAATCTGTTTAAGTTTCTCAATAAGAACATGAAAATTTTATAAGAGAAACTTATAAAATACCTTATTGCTAAGAATGTGGTCATGCAGCAAGACATTTTGAAAACGTGCAGAATTTTCTAGCTAAAGATGGTGTCAGTAAATACAAGTAATCCAAGATAGTGCATATTAAAGAGCTACCCTGACTTCACTGTTAATGTTCCTCCTGCCAAATCTACTCTTTCCATTGATGTTAAGTCTAAATGCTACTGGTACTGATGTTTAAAAGGGAACAGTTCTGCACTCTTCTGGCTCTGATGTCCAAAAGAAGAAATCAGAAAAATCGACCTCAAGCAGAAAAACAAAGTAAGGTCATAGTGCCTATAGGAAACAGGCAAAAAGTCCTAGAGAAAAATTGTGTTTATGTTGTCTTTGGGACTTGAACAGGGACAATGAACTGCCCTAAGAACTAGCCACATAATAAAGGACTTTTTTGTATATGTAATATACTTGAATTAAATAACTTAATTAGACCTGCAACCCACCAAAAGAAATTCCATGCCCAGAAATTTTGAAAATTTGAAATGTCAAATTCTTGTGAATAGGCAAGGTTGAACTATGGGTAACTGTGGCTTATGGCTAAGGCTAAGCATAAGCAAATTCATTAAGCTTACTGGAATGCATGAATCCTTATATTAGGCCTGTCCTGCTTGCTGAGGACATGTGTTGTCATACAAGGAATTCTGCTGAGGGTCCTACACCACTGCACTTCATGCTGAGCTGGTGTGCGTCTTCACAAAAATTCCCTTCACATAGAAACCTACATGCAGGGTAGAAGTTCATACAGGCTGCGAGGACATATCTTCTATAAGTACTCTGGAGATATCCAAAATACATCAAACAGATCATTAGGTATACCTGATTGTTGCTTCTGCGTATAGTGTTGGTATAACTGGAAAGGGCCAGAGGAAGATGAAGATACAACTAGAAATGTGATCATGACAATTTCCATTTCCTGTTCTGTTTTCTGATACAACTTCCACGCAGCTACCTACAGGCTGTTTTGTTCTGTTTTGAAGGTAAATAGGCAATAAATAGCAGTCCCTTTTAAAACTATTTTTTGCTATTTTTATTATTCTGCATTTCTTCTTTACTTAAGCTAAAATATGTTTTAATTATTTATTTTAATTTCTGATTCTTGGTTTACAATTGAATGGCTTTTCTACGCCAGTGGCTGGCACTGCTTTTAAATACTGACTATCAAACTAGACATTCAGCTAGTCTTTTACTGCTTTCAAATACATGGCTCCCCTTCCACGGTGAAATGTTTGATCTTCTCTGGATTTCATATCTTCTTTTCTTAAAGGAACTTATCAAAGAAGTAATATAAATACCAGGAATATATGTGCAATTGTTCCAGTGTCTTATCTTAGAACTGCCTGGTGTCAAACTCACATTGAGGGCATGGTATCAGGATAGGGGAAAGTAAAAATCAGGAAGGCCAGCTGGTTTAATGATACAGAAATCTGTTACGAATGTTTTTTATGATTTTTGATGACAAAGAAATCTGCACAAAATGTCTCAAGGTCGTGGGAATGGAAAACTTTTTAAAAAACAGAAAGGGCTAATGCTTATAGATAGTAAAATGGCTAAATGAAGAAAGGAAAACTCAAAGTAACTTCTGAAGGGCACATATTGGCTGTCAGTTATAGAAGTCTTTAGTCTGAAGTAACATGAACACAAGCATTTCTGCATCCTAGACTCTGATAGCTAGCCATCATTTCTTTTAAAAACTGGATAGGTGTGCATTTCAAAATTTGTTTTTGTATAAAATATAAGTACCTTTCCTATGCAGAACTGGGTTGCAAAAAACCCCATACTATTTATAGCACTCGCATGGTATTTGTATGTATACGATCTGTGAACAATTATTTCCTTTTAATTCTCATTCCTAAAACATGTCAAAAATATAAATCAAAACACTTACAAAAATGTGCATTAAACTATTAAACTTTACTCTTCAACTTGATATGGATAGCATCAAAAGCATATATCTATGTTATAAAGCATAGATATTTGAGCATCAAAACACATATAAATTGAATTTTCTCACTAACTTTTCACTTCCCCCCACAGAAATCGCTCTTGCCAGTTTTTACTTGACCAAAACTGACAAAAATGTACCAGACCAAAACTACTATCCAGATAAGTGGCTGTCAGAAATCATGAACAATTGAGAACCGATGTGCAATACATCAGCACATCTAAGAGAAATTAAGAATGTTATCAATTGAGAAAGCTGATAAAAGTGGTTTAGGATGTTTGACAAACTGTTAAGAACAAATATCCTAACAAGCTGAGGAGCTGCACTACCTACTAGTTTTTAGTTTCATGAGCTCAGCACTTTATTATTATTGGCCTTTACTTTTTCCTTTAGCTAGAAAAAACAAAATTATTTATGATAGCACAAAGGAATTTGGAAAAACATGCAAAAAGTTTATACATACCAGGAGACAGACACATATATTATACACATCCTGAATCACACTTCTCCATCTTTCAACATTTGGGAAATTTTGGGCTATCTATTTAGTCAAAACAGAAAAAAACATGAGCTTAAAAACATTAGATAAAATCTTTGCTTAAGTGTGATTTCTTGCTTTATGCCATTTATGGAAGACTTCTTTGTTTTTGTCCTTTCACTAATAACAAATAACATATTTATTACTAAAAATATATTAACAACAAAAAGAGAGCCAAGGAGAATCTCCATCCCTTACTGGATGTGGGGGGGAACGTTGTCACCAAGGATGAGGAAAAGGCTGAGGTACTTAATGCCTTCTTTGTCTAGTCTTTAATAGCCAGACCAAGTATCTTCATGGTATTCAGCCCCCTGAGCTGGAAGACAGGGAAGGAGAGCGCAATAAGCTCCCCATATTCCAGGAGAAAGCAGGTAACAAACTGCTACACCACCTGGACACTCACAAGTCTATGGGACCAGATGGAATCCACCCAAGAGCGCTGAGGGAGCTGTCAGAGGAGATTGCCTGATCGAAAAGGGGAGGTCCCAGATGACTGGTGGCTTGCCAATGTGAACGTCCATCTACAGGAAGACCTGGGAAATGACAGGCCTGTCAGCTTGACCTCGATACCAGGGAAGATTATGGAGAGGTTCATCTTAAGGGCACTCACAGGGCATGTGTAGGACAACCAGAGGATCAGGCCCAGCCAACATGGTTCATGAAGGGGAGGTCCTGCTTGACTAACCTGACGACCTGCCTAGTGCATGAGGGAAAAGCTGTGGATGTTGTCTACCTGGACTTTAGCAAAGCCTTTCACACCATCTCCCACAGCATTCTCCTGGAGAAACTGGCAGCTTGTGGCTTAGACATGTGTACTGTTCGCTGGGTAAAGAACTGGCTGGGCAGCCGAGCCCAGAGAGACGAGGGGAACAAAGTTAAATCCAGCCCGCGGCCAGTCTTGTTTAATATCTTTATTGATGACCTGGATGAGGGGATCGAGTGCTCCCTCAGTAAGTTTGCAGATGACACCAAGTTGGGTGGGAGTGTTGATCTGCTGGAGGGTAGGAGGGCTCTGCAGAGGGATCTGGACAGGCTGAATTGATGGTCAAAGGTCAGTTGTATGACTGGGTCCTGCACTTCAGTCACAACAACCCCATGCAATGCTACAGGCTTGGGGAAGTGTCTGGAAAGCAGAAAATTAAAGATGTGAGATATTAAACTAGAAGGTAGAGAGGTGTACCTTTTACTACACCTACAGTGTAAGTCTTTGTTTACAGCAAAAATCAAAATGAGCTTACGTATCCTTGTAAGTTTGTAAAAACAGTTATGCTCTTTGTATCATTGGCATCCATGACCAAGATACTTTTCCTTTTTAAAGTTCTACATTTCAGCTAACTTATGTATGTATGTGTACAGATGTATTTTTACACATAAACACTTCTGCCACCTCTCTTGTACTTCCTTTGTTCCAGGATACTCCAGAGTTTTGGAGCATATCACATTCAGGACTTCCTGTGTCAGTGTGTCCCATATCTCTCCTCACCTCCTGAACCAACATGGGGAGGGCTAAGGTATAGGATAGAGGATGTTAGTTAGGAATAAGGTAAAACTCCAGACCCGGGGACAATATGTTTGCTGGCAGGGAGATGATGCAATTATGCATATCATTTAAGGATCTACCTTCAGGGATTGGAATGGCAGGACAGGTGTGACCAGCAGGTTGAGAGAGGTTATCCTCTCCCTCTACTCTGTGCTGGTGAAGCCTCATCTGGAGTACTGTGTCCAGTTCTGGGCTCCCCAGTTCAAGAGAGACAGGGAACTTTTGGAGAGAGTCCAAAGAAGGGCTACGAGGATGATTAAGGGACTGGAACATCTCTCATATGAGGAAAGGCTGAGAGACCTGGGGCTGTTTAGTCTGGAGAAGAGAAGGCTGAGAGGGGACCATATCAATGTCTATAAATACCTGAAGGGTGGCTGTCAGGAGGATGGAGCCAGTCTCTTTGCAGTAGTGCCCAGTGATAGGACAAGGGGTGATGGGCACAAACTGCAGCACAGGATGTTCCAGCTCAACATGAGGAAAAACTTCTTTCCTGTGAGGGTGACGGAGCACTGGCACAGGCTGCCCAGAGAGGTTGTGGAGTTTCCTTGGAGACCTGCAAAACCTGCCTGGACTCCCTCCTGTGCAACCTGCCCTAGGTGATCCTGCCTTGGCAGGGGGGTTGGACCAGATGATCTTCAGAGGTCCCTTCCAACCCCTACCATACCAGCTTGAACCACCCTAGTTCATATAAAAGCTTGAGAAAGAGTTCATCAAAAAGTCAGGCAGCATTTTTCCTGTTCCTGCAGACAGAGTGGAGTTTGATACAACACAAGTATCCAGAATAATGCTTTCCTCTTGCTTATGTCCCTTGCCACATTTTTTACTCTAGAATGATCATGTAGTATGTTAATTTAAATGGATTTAAATGGATTCTGTCCTATTGTACTCCTACCTACCTGCCAGAACATGGCCTAGCTGGCACAGGTTTTCTATAATCATTAAATATAAGTGAAAATTATCTGCAAAATATTATTGGTCTGACCTTACTAAAAAGTATCATCCCATTCTATATGCATTTAGAGGATATGATTTTCCTATAAATGTAATAAGATAATTTGATTTCATTATGATTATTCATTAAATGATACATGGATTTATTGAGAAACTTGGGGTATGCAGGATAGCTCTCTCGTCTAGCTGCTTTAGAGTTTTTTTCTGTAATATGTAAAAACTGAACAAAAATTTGAACTTGTATATCATGAGAAACTCTTAGAGCAAGGCAAGGAAAGGAAACATTCTGAACCTTCTAAAGTAATGTGATAGAAAACTGTAACTTCCAATAACTTAACAAGGTTAAGAGTTTGCCAGGTTTGAGAGCAGTGTGAACGAGATTATTCCATTTTTACAGAAGGCTAGCTATACGGTAGTCTCTGGAAAAAAAGCAAAATGTGAATTTGACTGCTGAAATCTGACTGAATGACCAGTGCTTGCATTTTATCCCAGTAAACCTGAACATTTGATCAGGAAGATATTTACACAGTACTAAGAAGCGGAACTATCAGAAAAAGTTCAGGTAATATCAGCTCGCCTGCTGTAAAGCACTCAATAGCCACCAACATTTTCAATACTTCCTGCTAAGTTGTGTAATGAATAATATATCAGTATAGTGCTTTAGTTATGTGAATGCCACACAAAATGCATTAAATTTTAAAAATCTCTTTTAACCACTCATGTACAAAAAGTGTCTTAGGACTTCGATGTAAAGCAAACATATAATATACAGTTTATAGATCACTTAGGTATTTGTACCCATATAAAAATGCTTTACTACTGAACTTAATATTAGAGTTAAATACTCATGTGTTTAAATAGAATATCTTTCTCAAATTAAACTTGGCAATTTAAATTAATCAATAAATGGAATATTCTGCTGTAGAAAATTTTTCTTAACATTGATTTTTTTTGTGGAAAAGATAAAGAAGGTGTGAAAGACAAGCAGGAAGGAAAGAATTTATTGTCTAGAAAAGACAGATAAAATGTATTCTCCCATTCAGATGAATTCTTTTCTTCACCATTGTAAAAGAATTATATTACTCTCTGTGACTGGTAAATTTGTACTTTTTGTTTAAAACCAAAAAATTAGCCAAAATATGTAAGAAGTTTATTTCTATGAATGGTGATGTGCTGTTGAAACAAATGTATTGGTAACAGATTATTAGAATGTTAACAACTTGTTTTCTTTCCAGTCAGTTTTATTAGTTTCTGTCATAAAGAAGAAATTTTAAATCAATACAATTAGTCATTTTTATCCTATTGTACTAGGAGTTATCTACACTGTGAAATATTGGCCAGGTTTTTATAAAACTCTACAGTTGTCATGGCTATCAGATGCTCTCATAATTGATATGAAATCTTCTGTTTTGAATTCCAATATGTAAAAAATTGAAATTTTTAACTATAATTGCTTTTCTAGTAATTTTCTGCAGTCATAGGAAGTTAATTAAAATGTTTTTACTAACATAATTTAAACAATCTTTTGAATGTTTGAAATCCAATATTTTTTTCTCTCTCCTTTTGTATGTTTACCTTCTGTCAGTGCTAATGTTGAAAAAACAGAGATAAAATAAAAAGGCACTAAAATGACATAATGAATGATTTTGACTTGCAGATAGATAGTCTTCCACAGGCTATATTTAGCTATGCACAGACGCAGAAAACATTTAATTTTCCAGTCCAGGGTGTTTTTCAGTATAGTGTCATTCTACTGATTTGATCCTTACTTGGCCATCTTTATGACAATGCACATAAAATAACCAGGTGTGCATGGTGTAATGCTGACAGAATTATCACACATGATAATTGCTCACCCTTAGGTGATCTATTGCTCATTCTAGAAATCTAACAACTGTGCAAAGTTGCTCTTTTATGATTTTCACTGATTCTTAATGAAATGGCATTAACCAGTAATGAAAGGTGTCTAAGATGAATAAGTTTGTTTTTGTTGTTTTTTTCAGAGAGCAGAAGACTATCCTTCCTGAAGAATGTTGCAGAATGCAAT
Source organism: Phaethon lepturus (assembly GCF_000687285.1). NCBI lineage: Eukaryota > Metazoa > Chordata > Aves > Phaethontiformes > Phaethontidae > Phaethon > Phaethon lepturus. The sequence continues at coordinate 24,941 of NW_010535397.1, forward strand.
GCAGTAGTTCTGAGAATGAATCATACCATTTACACAGAAAAACTTTCCATAATGTAACCTTCATAAATCAGACTACCCACATTTTTTCTCCCTTTGATATTGCTCGAGGCATTTTACACTTAAAAATAAAACAGAAAGGCAAAGATACATAGCAGCTACTGTGAGGACAAAGCAAATTCTTGGGTGAGAGGAAAAGTAACTGAGAAGAATGAACCTCATGAGAATAGCGGGGAGAAATGAAAAGTGTTGAAAGAAGGTTTTGGGAAGGGAGTAACAGTACCTTATGGATAGAAATTGGGAGTGAACAGGGAACTTGACTGGTCTGTTCATCTCCATGATGAGATCACTTCATTAGTAGTTTGTCAATAAAGATATTAAACAAGACCAGCCCCAGTACTGAGCCCTGGGGAACACCACTTGTGACTGGCTGCCAATTGGATTTAACTCTGTTCACCACAACTCTCTGGGCTCGGCCATCCAGCCAGTTCTTTACCCAGCGAAGAGGACACCTGTCTAAGCCACGAGCTGCCAGTTTCTCCAGGAGAATGCTGTGGGAGACACTGTCAAAGCCTTTACTAAAGTCCACGTAGACAACATCCACAACCTTTGCCTCACCCACTAGGTGGGTCACCTGGTCATAGAAGGAAATCAGGTTGGTCAAGTAGGACCTCCCCTTCATGAACCATGTTGGCTGGGCCTGATCCCTTGGTTGTCCTACACATGCCCTGTGAGCGCCCTTAAGATGAACCTCTCCATAATCTTCCCTGGCATCGAGGTCAAGCTGACAGGCCTGTTGTTTCCCAGGTCCTCCTTCTGGCCCTTCCTGTAGGTGGACGTTCACACTGGAAAGCCTCAAGTCATCTGGGACCTTCCCTGTTTAACCAGGACTGCTGATAAACAATAGAGAGTGGCTTGGCAATCACCTCTGACAGCTCCCTCAGCGCTCTTGGGTGGATTCCATCTGGTCCCATAGACTTGTGAGTGTCCAGGTGGTGTAGCAGTTCGTTACCTGCTTTCTCCTGGAATTTGGGGAGCTTATTGCGCTCTCCTTCCCTGTCTTCCAGCTCAGGGGGCTGAATACCATGAAGATACTTGGTCTGGCTATTAAAGACTGAGGCAAAGAAGGCATTAAGTACCTCAGCCTTTTCCTCACCCTTGGTGACAACGTTCCCCCCCACATCCAGTAAGGGATGGAGATTCTCCTTGGCTCTCTTTCTGTTCACATAATTGTAAAAACATTTTTTGTTGTCCCTTATGACCATGGCCAGATTGAGTTCTAGCTGGACTTTTGCCTTTCTAATGTTCGCTCTGCATGAACTATTGAGAACCTTGTGCTCTTCTTGAGTTGCCTTCGCCTTCTTCCAAAGGTGATAAACTCTTGTTTTTACCCTGAGTCCCTGCAAAAGCTCCCTGTTCAGTGTGGGCAGTCGTCTTCCCCGCCAGCTTGTCTTATGGCACATAGGGACCGCCTGCTCCTGTGCCTTTAGGGTTTCCTTCTTGAAGAATGTCCAGCTTTCCTGGACCCTTTTGCCCTTCAGGATTGTCTCCCAAGGGACTCACTCAACCAGTGACTTGAACAGGCCAAAGTCTGCCCTCCAGAAGTCCATGGTAGTGGTTTTGCTGACCCCTCTCCTTATCTTGCCAAGAGTTGTGAATTCTATCATTTCATGGTTGCTAAGCCCAAGACAGCCTCCGACCACCACATCTCCCACCAGTCCTCTGTTTGTAAACAGCAGATCAAAAGTATCACTATAATCAATTTTGTATTCTGTCTGCACTTACTATATCCTGCTAAATTTGTAACAGCTATTCACTCAGTTAACAGTGTAGGAATGAAAGCTTAGCATTGACAGTGCTCATGTGAGTCTGTTAACACTTGATGACTTGTCATATACAGTGAAACCTTGATTTATGATATTCTTCATTCACAGTATTTGTATGGGGAACGTTGCACCCAAGCACTGAATGACACACTGAATGACATTTTGTGTTTAGAAAGGTCCTCAATTTTTCTAAAGGAATTTAAATAAAAGTACTTGAAAGACTGAATGTTCAGAGACAGACCAAAGGGTTGATGTGAAGGTCTGAAAAGCCACTTACATATTTATTCAGTTCTTTTTTTTTTTCATTTTCAGAGCATAAATTAACACATTCATTGCCTAGATATTTTAAATATATTTTTGCCTTTATGAATTGTATGACAATTTTATATAGACAATCTATAGAAAAGAATTTTTAAAGTTTATAATGGTTTATGCTTATGAAAGCATTTAAATGGTTATAGTTCACAAGTTAAAAGCTGAAAATGGAGCAGAGGTAGGGGATGTCCCCAGATCTAAAAAACATTGCCTGGAAAAGGATGTAGGGAGCAAGAGGATTTCTTAGTGTCAGAAAAAGGCCTTTTGTGAATCTGAAAATGCACAAGTGAGATTTCTTTCCTTCAGCCTTTATTAAACATATAGAAATAGAGTTCTCTTGACAAAATAGACCCTTATAACTGAATACAACAGCAAGACGGGGGCGGGGGGTGTTACCAAAAGTGAGAACTGCAGTGCCTAGCCTAACGTGGCTTTGCATACAGGGGCTGCCCCTTTTGGTAAGTGGGGTTGAAGCCCTCCCCAGCACCAGCAGCAATAAATGCAAGGCCATTCTGGACAGCATTTTTCTGACTTACAGTGATGGAAAGGTAGACAGATAGGTGAAGAATTCAGAGTAATGCAGTTCCCTTTCATGTCACTTTTCTTCTGTTATGTTGTAGCTTTTGCTGATGGAACTACAACAACCGTGACATTTCTGCTCTATTGTTCATAATGCACCTGTGGGTTGTTGCAGGCAAAACAGTCTTGACTCATGAAATTTTACTTTAAATTACTTCTAACGAACATATATATTTAATTAGTGATTCAGGTATAGAGAAAAGAAGATATAAGCAGTTAAACAAAAACATAGGGAAACATCTTTCTTCCTGATCCCCAGGCTCAACTTCATTCTCTGGCCCCACATGGGTCAACCATAGCATTAAGTCCCCAGGGGTGTCCTTGCCCTGCTGTGGGTGATCATTGTTCCTATTCTGGCCTGGAGTTCCTCTTTCCAAGAGTGTGTCTCCATCTGTGTCCACAACAATGATGTCCCCTTCCATGTGTCTCCTCTTCCTTTTCCCATTTCTCCTCTTGTATCTCTTCATCTCTTCATCGGTTCCAAACCTGATGACTGCTGTTCTTTCTTTAACATGTCTGAGCTGGTGTGGCAAGGGGGTTTTTGTTGGGCTGAAGTTTTGGCAGCCAATGGCCTGCTCACACCTGTGTCAGACTGGGCTGGGAGCATCTGGGATGAGGACAGGGAATTTCCTGTCTCCTCCATGCAAGTCATTCCTGAAGTGCCCTGCCCCCTAGACCCTTGCCATTTATAGCCAAACCAAGGATTTGTCGTTCCCTCCTTCTCCCAGCCCCTCTTTTTTATTTCTCCAATCCTGTGGGCAACTGAACTCTCCATAGTGCAAGGAGTGAAATTTTTGTGAAGTTATCACAGGATGTTTTAAGAAAGGGGAAGGAGGGAAGTGTGAAGGAATAGTCTTTAAACTATTAAGATAATGAGGAAAAAAAAAGTGTCCCATTTAGGGTAAGACACAACAGGTTAATAGATAAACAGGCAGACAATCTCTCTTTCAAAATAAAAAAAAAAATGCCAGAAATCTAGGAAGATGTAGAAAAAGAAACAATATGATTAATTGAAAAAATAAAAAGAAACAGTCATAAATTATCCATAGTTATAGAACAACAGTTCATGCTAAACAGAGATGAGTGACTGTCGTTAAGGGAACATGCTGGCAAATATATGTGTACAATCATTTTCTTTCTTTCACATTAGGGTTGTTTTATAAAATCAATAAACAAAGAACAAAAAAAAAATGCTTTTTAAGTTACATAAAAAGTTGTCTAGAGCTTAAGGGTAGAACACTTCCCTTTGTAGTTATAAATCTAAACAAAACAATGTAACAGAATTTTTATAACACTATTCAGCTGAGTTTCTGGGATTTTTTCCTTTAGTACGGAAAAGGCTTTTGTAAAAACTATAATTCCCTTTGGGCAGGCTAAAATTCTGTAAAATATTTAGGGTCTCTTTCCTTTTCTGCAGAAGACACATACAGAAATATATTTCATGTGGATGTATGGAGATTTGCACAAAGTGCTCTCATTAACACTAATGGAAACATAAATAGCTGTGTGCCAACTCTTTCTCAACATATTTCAAACCAGTGCAGAACAAACATCCATGTCAAACACCAAGGGAGATGCATCTAGATCTAATAAAGAGGGAAGTAAATGTTTTCCATGGCCACAGTTTAATTTAGGTTAAAGTGAAAAGTGGAGTTATGCTTAACTCCAAAAGCGGACTCCAAAAGCGGAAAGGTGGACTTATGCTGCATAAGTTTGATCTCAGCTTGCTATTTTAAAGGTAAAATACCCTGAATGTAAGCAAAGCTTATCATTCCAACTCAGAGCTACATCAGTTTTTATATAATGTGCTTTGCAGAGGTTGTTAGTGGCTTTTTGATTGTTTGCTTGTTTGCCTAGTAGGTCAGATAGACCTTTATATGCACGTGTACACACACACGTGTGTGTACGCACACGTTTTACTTAAAATGAGGTTTGGCCTTTATATTCAACTAGACAGATTCACTTAGTGAAGAGTCAATTAAAAGAATGACAAATTGTAAGGGTAGATCTATTTTTAGGAGGCTGAAGAGTTCACACTTCTAGTGTCTGGGAAACAGTGTCACCTCCAATAAGACAGAATGATTGATGCTGTGCAAAGGGGGAACAGGGATTGCAAGAATTGCCAAAGCCAGCTCTGCAATTCTCAGAAAATGAGAGCTCTCCCCTTTCACTTGACACTTCCCATCCTGTAAGTATTGTTTCACTAAAGGAGAAACAGATTAAATTCCAGCTGCTGTCAGTTCTTAGCCAGGTCTGTTGAAGAATGTGGCTTTTGAAAAGTTGTATCAATACTTCCCTTTCATTATTACCAAAGCAGGCTTAGCGGTCTTTGATGTCTTCTTACCAGTGTCATTACAGTTTTCTACAACCAGTGAATAGTGGGCTTTATTTAAAGTCATGTTGAAATTCTGAGTTGGAATTGCAATGCATTGGGGGACAGGATTGTTCATTGTTTATAATACCTTCCTTTTTGCAGTCTGTATAGAAACCAAGTGAAAGAATGGTTTCAATTTTCTTTCACAAACATAGACGAAGTTATTAACCTGGACCATTAGATTTCATAGGGTGAAAGTCAGCTCAAACATCTGTCTTTTGCTTGCAGACTAGTTTTGCTTAGGAGAAAAAAAAAAAAAGCTGATGAATCAGATATACACATAATGCTTTGGCAGACAGTGTACTACATCTACAACATTTTATATGTGAACTTTTGCCATACCTTATTGATAACATATCACATATTTTTGTGTGTTCAGTATCTAATGATAACATGATAAAGTGGAAAATTTCTCTCTAAACACTATATATACATGAATAGGGGATATTGCACTTAATTTTGTGCACGCTCTTTTGGGAAATCAGTCTAACAAAGAGAATATATTTAATCATCCACTCTTGTGGTATTTGTACAGTGTTGCTCCTCAGTTATAAATCAAGTGTACCACTTCTATTGTTCTACCAGTGTTACACAAACTAACAGATAAATAACAACAGCAACAGCAAAGCCCACAGGGCAATAACAATAAAACTATTAGTGTAAATTGTTTTCTATGTTCTTTCCTGGCTATTTGGTAGGAACAGTTTGGAAAAATTCTATGCATAGCACATGAAATCTTGCCTTTTATAAACTTTATGTACAATTCTAATACACATTGTAAATTCAAACAGATATGTGTTGAGGTACTTATCATATGTTACATCCTATGTTAAAGTACAGCTATAGGATAATCAAAAAAACACTGAAAAATAAATGACTTTGCCTTAAAGATTGCATACACTGAAAAGATCTGTAACAAACCAAATTAAATTTTTTGCCTACAAGGTGGTAACACATATTTCTCAGCAGAAAGGAGAAAAGTAATGTTTATGTTTTAAAAAGATACACAATCTCATAGTTTTGGATAACCTATTAGAACTGGATCTGAACACTCAAAAAGGTTCCCTTGTGAGGAAATGTCATGGTTTAGCCCCAGCCGGCAACTAAGCACCACGCAGCCGCTTGCTCACTCCCCCTCCCACAGTGGGACGGGGAAGAGAATTGGGAAAAAAACTC
>NW_010535397.1:31454-37778 GCF_000687285.1 Phaethon lepturus
GTGCACCCCCAGCCTGCTCGCTGGCAGGCCAGCACAAGAATCTGGACTGTCCTTGACGGCTCAGCAACAACCCAAAACATCAGCACATTATCAACAGTTTCTTATCCCAAATCCAAAACACAGTCTCACACTAGCTTCTGTGAAGAAAACCAGCTCTATCCTGGCTGAAACCAGGACAGGAAAGAAATTATAAATTCTCTTCAGGGGGATGCTGAGAGTCCAAAAATACTGATAAAAATAAAAAAATTCTGAAGATATGTGGACAGAAAAACAAATTGGAGGTAGTGTTTGTGCAAACAGATCATCTTGTTAGAGTGATAATATACACATCTTCAAAATTCCCTAGGAAAACAAAACAAGATCCTGTCCAGATCGTTTATGTTCTACCTAAACTGGAAAGAAGCACCAAAGCCCAGGCAATGAAACGTTTTTTTTATTTCTCTGCACTAAAATTCCTGTTAGGAAAAACTTAGTGGATGACTTCTCAGTTTCAAATTTTTCATGCTACTTATCAGAGTTAAGAAGATCACAGAGTGCTATGTGGTGTTGGGGGTCTGCCTCAGTCAGTGTGCTGGGAAGATTGGTATGTCGATTCAGCACTAGTTTGGGCATCCATGGGCTGTGAATCACAACAGTACATTTTTAATTGTCTAAGAAGACAGAGAAAAGTGTCTGCTTGCTGTTAAACTTCTCTGGATTAGTTTAACCTCAAATTCAGAGTTTGAACCAAAGTAGAAAACTGCTGGGAAACTTTCAGTGGTTTTGTGACATTTATGAATAGCTCATAAACATTGTAAAATACCTTGCTGAATTTCAGCTTTGTGCATTTTCATTTTTGAAGAGTTATGAACTTGATTTCCATTAAGTTACATTCTTATTTCTTTTACAAAGCTTTGAACAAACAAGATTGTGTACAACAAAGCACTTAGAAAAAAGCATAAAAGGATCACAGCTAAAAGACAACCAAAATGAATGAGCAAATGGCTGCCTATACTAATGCTGGCCAACTTTATCCACTTACTGAAAGTTTAAAATCCCCCCAATACTTTAAAGACATAAAGAAATCTGTACTTAAGTATACTGTCTTTGGCTAAAAATTTGCTGATTTTGGAATTTACTCTCAACACGATTCATTATATACTTGGATGTGGGACATCAGCCCTGCTTTCACTACTGGCTGACAACTACCTCATCACTATTGGTAAGTCAACAAAAAGAGCCTATACAAAGAGAACAGAGGATGAAGAACAGGCATTCTGCACTGCAAAGCTATTTACCATGGTCCTTATAAGATTCTTATGCAAGTGGATTGTAAAGCCTGTGTTCATGAACACGCAGTCATTTACTGTATATCTATCCAATTCACTTACGTAATTTCAGAAACTTCATAACACTGCTAATGATCTTATTTTCTTCCTGTTGGCCATTCAATTATTCACCTCCATGTCCTTGCATGGTTTGGACGCGGTCTAATTAAAGATCCTATCGTAAGTATAGCAAAGTCATTTCACTGAGAAGGACAACAGAAATGTGTATATAAGATCTTTGAAGCACTGCTTTTGTATGTATTAATTCAATTAAGTAATTTATGCAGTTCTGTGAAATCTGAAATGTAAAAGTCTATCATGATTTTTGCCTTTAGTGTCTGATTAACAGTTATAAAACACTGCACTAGAAATTAATGAGCCCCAAATGATCCTATTTAATTTTTTTTTTTTTTGAGAAATATCCAGATAAGGATGAAAAATAAAGGGTGTTTTAAAGTGTTTTCTGCAATTTTTTTGTTGGCGTTTTTTGTTGTGTCTTTTTTTTAAATATATAAAAGAAGTATTTCACAAATATTTTGAGACAGAATAGAAGATTACAAACATTTCATAAAAACAGAGGTCAATTTACAGTGAAGGGAAGGTTAACTGTTACATTAAAGTGATTCCCCAACGACTTTTTAAGTTTCAAAAGACAACATAAATAATGCACTAGGATAATAGGAATCACAGTTATGCAATGCCACCCATTTACAACATTAATGCCTCAATAACACCATTACATTGTTCACTTCAGTCTAAGCAGGGGAAAACACAATTCTTTTATCACTTTTGGAAAAAAGAATTAATTTTAGGAATACTAATATAGATACCTTAACTAGGTAATATTTCTCATCTACTTGAAAATTTTTATATTCAACTAATCTGAAAATAGTGCAATAAGTTTGGCTTTGTTATAATAACATTTGGATTTGGAGTTGGATACTATGCTTTAAATAGGTTCAAGAGATGATACTAATTAATATAGGTTCCTTTCAAAAGGCACATTTGCTCACTGCTGCAATACTTGACCTGGACTACAAATAAAAAAGATAAAATTCTTTGTTTCTTATATAATACTCCTGATTATTAATAAAGCCATAGACATTGAAGCATTTTTTGATATTTGGGTTGGCATTTTGTTTGTTTCGTTTGTTTTTTTAAAATGCTCTATATTTTGAAAAGAACGTACAGACATTAACTAACCAGTTTCTCTGGTGTTCTTTGCTGTGCTTCTTTAGTGTTTCTTTCTAGCACGCTTATAAAAATATCTCCTTCGTATTTTGGATTTACAAGTTGGAAATGGAACCACCTAAGTTCAAGAATCAAATAATGAAAAATAGAGTCTGTTATAAGTTTGGAAATTAATCAAATAATTTCCAGCATCATAGGCTGGACTACAGGATTTAAATTTAAGCTTACCACATCAATACAGTTGTGAAGAGAAAGTGCTGTACCAAATTTACATTAGTATTCCTGGAAAACAGGGATTTTAGAATTATTGCCATCTCATCAATGTAATTCTTTTCAGTTTGCCAATTACAAAAGGGCTGTATCCTGTTTTATGACACAAGACTACCCTTAGCACACAGTATTTTTCAAGCTATGTGAAATCCTAGGTCAGGAATGCTTACTGTACTTTCATTCTTATTTTAGCCATTAAAGGTCAGAGAGTGAGATCACGTGTTTATGGTGACTTTCTGAAGGTGAAAAAGCTGCAGTCACAGACAACCTGAAGGAGTTCCACATTTCTTTATTTAAACTTGATGTAGAAATCGTTCATCTCTTTTCTCCAGGCAGCTTTGGTTCAATATTGCAGAGTAAAGGCATTATGTTTCACAACCTTTAGCTGGTTTCTCATTGATCAGTGACATTAATATATCTGTGTATGACACACACAGCAAATTAATACAAATTTGAACTTGAGCAAATGTGGTGGAATATAAAACAGTGGATATCTGTGTTATAAAGTAAAGCTGGTTGAGATTTCTTCAACTCATTTTTGTTAAAATCTATTTTTACCTTTTCCCTCCCTCTTTTTTGTTAAGTAAAGTGTTTTTAAGTATAACAGAGTATTTTTAGTATAACATGCCTTGGGAAAGAAATGCACAAGTTAACACAAAATTATGACATTATTGTAGGAAATTTTGGACAATTAGTTTTCTTTAATTATTGTTGAAGATAGAAAAACAAGAGCAAAAGTAGACTGAAGTTTGAGTAACAAATATATATTGGGTTTTGTTACCCAATTCTCTTTTGGAGTGGGTGTAGTTCCTACTACTCTATCACTGGTGTTTAATAAGCTTTATTATATACATCTGTTTTAATATAAACATCATCTTTTTACAGAATATGCCTATTAAATGACTTGGAGATACTGAACTCAATCCTCTTAAAGAACTGGAACCTTTTGGTAGCAGTTTCAGAAGAGTGAAATTAACTTAAAGCCTTTATGAATCTTAATGTGAGGAATTACTTCAGTTACAAGACATGCCTTTGGACAGTCTCAGGAATCATGTTCCTAAATTACGTAGTCTGTTATTGAAGGCAAAGGAAAAGACTGTGGCTAAATAAGATGACCACAAATATGATGAAAGAACATGTACATCAAGATTGACTGGGAGAAGTAACATAGATCAGCGGTTAATAAGAAAACCAAATTTTGCCAAAGGTAGTAATGAAAACTAACTCGCAGGCAAATACAACATCTCTGTTAACGTCAATACATGGTAATGAAGCAAATGAGTTAAAAGAACTGTGAAGACTGGTAGGCAGAGTACACTGACAGGCATTTGTTCAAATAGTGATAAAACCTGTCACAAGAGAGACAAGAAATTAAAGTCATGGAAGTGTGCAATTCCAGCTATGACCAGAAAGTACAAGAAGCAATGAATGCACACCACTCGAACATCATCTTTTGGAGAGCTGGAAAGAGCTTTTGCACTGTTCTTCAGGCGTGTTGCTTTCTTCAGTGATGTACTCAGGCAACAGCTGGGACGTAAGAGCTAGAAATTGTGACACACAGCAATCTAGGTTCCCTGCGGGACAGAACAATAAAGCAACAGACCCAAGACAGTCTCTTGGAATTTGGTCACCTACAGAGTTTACAGGAAAAGAGTAGCTGTAGTAACAATGAAATGTCAATGTTGGAGTGTTTGTTTTGCCTTGTCTATTGTAAAGATATCCATCCTGAAGCCATCTACCATCAATTTTTAAAGATTATTCCTGTTTTTAATAACCCAAAGGACAGAAGGACAAACCTGAAATATCTTAACTTCTCAGGGTTTGGGCATTTGTAACAATCCCAGCATTTTCAAGATGCAAAGGAAAAAAGGACACATGAAGCTATATATCATTCCAGATTGATCATGAAGAGGTTCCAAAAGCAATTGTGCCAGATTTGCCCCATAGGTGCATTAATTAGACATTAAAAAGCAAGTTGAAAGGAATACAAAGAATACAAAGGAGGGGGCACATAAATTGAAAGCGATTGATAGTGACTGATTTTCACTATTGAGAGTCCACCATTATTAGGAGTTTCTACCAAATTTTACCCTTAAAACAACTGCACTCTCTTCTCCAATTTGATAAGGCCACTGGCATTCTTCTGCTTCTTACTTAACATCTCTCCTCTTGCTCTACTGATAATATGCTGTGCAAGGGATCTGCCTGATGAGTGTCTGCAGCAATGTCTTCTGGACCTAAATTACTTTCATAAATCTTTTTACCAAAATAAAATGAGCAGCAGGATATTTGTCATTTCAGCTGTAACAGAATAAATATTTTATCATCTCTTCTTCAAAATGGGTTTACAGAATAATTTAAAGGGTAAAAACATTTAATTCAAATTAACTTTGTTTACATTACATGGCCTATTGTATTGAAACCTTGAAATAATTTGTGACTGGAGTTTACCTAAAATACTGTATAATTTCAGGCTGATTTTTATTTATTTTCCTCAGGTAAACTGCCACCTTTTTCAAATGGGTGCACAAAGTGTATATAAGTAAAATAAGACTATCTTTGTAAGAATTTCCATCAAAAGATTTACAGTTTTGTAAGATGAGCGGGTCTGGGTTTTTTTTTCCCTTTTTCTTAGAACCTCTCGAAAGCATCAGAATTCAGTGTGTAAGTGATAAAATATTAATGAAAAGGCATTCTGAAGTATCTGAAGTGGGGAAAACAATCACTTCACTTCTCATCAAACATGCAAAGAGTTTAATCTGGTGCCCTTTAATAAAGATAGGCAAGAATTTTATCTAATTTTGTTGTCCCTCCCAAGTAGTTAAAGAATCACCCAATGAAGGCCAAGATTCAAGGAGCAGAGCTTCAGGCCACATCTGTTGCTGACCTTCAATGCTGCAGGGAATCAAGAGCATTACTGTTTCAGAGGAGTTTAATTTGCAACATTCTATTCCCAGTAGTACCAGTTTGTGCCAAGCAAAAACATGAGACCTGCTGAAGATCAGTAGAAATAATAAGCAACAAGAAGCATAAGTATGATGAGGACAAATATGAAAATAAAAAGGAGTAACGTGGCTTGTTTTATCCTGTATCTAATGGTGACATTTATCAGAGAAAGAAAACTGAAATTACAGAGAAAAAGGAAGAGTTTTATTTTGTAATAACTTTTCACACAATTTTTCTTCTACTCCAGGAGGAAAACAAATAAGTAAATTATTTTTTGTAAAGTTGAAAAGCAAGAATAACTGGTTTCATTATTGAATAAACTTTGTGTCTTTGTACAAGCCTGCAACTAGAGTTTTGCTTAAATAACTCTCATGGCTGACAGTGTCTTGATAAAAATGCAAGTTTTAATAAAATTTAATTGGGAGAATTTGAAATAAGAACCCTACATATAAAGGCAGATGAGAGACCCCCAACTTATAGCCCTGTAATTACAAGATGTTGATACCTGCAATATTTTATGTCCTGGTACTCAAATCTCTCAAAGTTATTTTAAGATTGTCTCTTCCTCAGTTCTGTTTTGCCTTCTGTCGTGGTTTAGCCCCAGCCGGCA
>NW_010535398.1:0-1199 GCF_000687285.1 Phaethon lepturus
CCGCTACGAAAACCTTGCCAGGCAAACCCAACACATGGCTGACAGCCTAGCTTCCTACCAGAAATCCACCCTCATCAGCACTTCAGTCTTCCATGGGTTAAGAACCACAGATTCTTGCCTCATTCTTCTGACTGTAACGCAGACAGTGATATTCAACAACCAGAGGAAATTTTAAAATCAGTAAAAGTGCAAATTCATCAAAACTCACCTTCCAACTTCTAAATTAATTGCAATGCAAAACTGCCATAAAATCTTAAGCACAAACAATTATAAACAGTCTGGCCGCAATTAGATACGTGGATACTAATCCGAATCAGCTACAGCATTTCTTACATCAGCCACGGCTATGCAGAAGAAAGAAAGTGAATTTCTAAAGTTAAGGCTTCGACTACGATGCTCACCTGGCACTACTGCAGGCCCCTTGCATGAGAGCTAATTGCTCATAATACTCTGTGTGCAATGACAGACCACGTTATGGCCCATCTTTGCACTCAGGTGAAGGAGTTCATTCCTTCAAGATCTTTTCTTCTCATTTACATCATGATAAGCCAGTAGTAGTTTAAATGAAGTGAGTTACATGACATGGAGAGACCACACCTGACCTTACAGCTTCCAGTACGTATTTAAACCATTTCATGTCATTCTGAGAACAAGACAGAGGGAAGAGGAAAAGATACCTACTCTTTGTCCTGTCCTACTTAATTCAGCATACAGCTCTCCTTTATTCTATTTCCATGAATTCTCTTTCTGCAAGCTCAACAGGAGTTCATACTGAAAACAATTAATTTCTTCTGTGATTCCTCTGTAAGTTCATTATTACAACATCCACATGCCTTATATACTACATATATAGTATATAAAGCTTACATACTTATATAGAAATTTGTTTTCACAACGTATCTACAGCAAGAACAAATTATATCATCTTTAACATTAAAACAAGGCCCAGAGAGAAAGCTTAAAAAAAGCCCAAACACACACTTACTACTGATTTTAGGTGCTCACTCTGCAAGTGCTGAAAACTGCTTTTTCAGAAGCCTTGTTTCATGGTACTCTTCCATGTTCAAAGCCCACCTACTATTACCTTCAGCTGCAAGTACTCAGAGCTTCTGCAAATCAAACACTGAGGTCTGAAGTCAGCAACCCAGAAAACGAGAGCCACCTGTGACAAGCTGTGGCTCCCCCCCCCGCGGGGGGCT
>NW_010535398.1:1230-1800 GCF_000687285.1 Phaethon lepturus
ACTGCGTTAGCCGAAATGCTTCTCCCCAGCTGTGACTAAGGCTAGGCAAGATAGCTGTTTGTTTTGTGGAGGGGTTGTTGGGTTTTCTTTTAATTTTAAAGAAAATAGTAAACTATTTACAAACTCAGGTTGAAATCAGTTAATACAGAGCTTGACAAGTGGGAAAGCTCTACAGATGTCTTCCCTTGGAAGCAGCCCTGGCTGAGGGGTGCAGAAGTACCCGGGGCAGCCAGCCTTGCTGCTGCGTGGGCACCAGCATTGCAGAGACTTTTTGGCTGGCTCTCCTTCTGTGAGGAGCGATCATCTGCCCTTCCTTTCAATGAGGAAGCAAGTTGCGAACAGGTAATTCAAGCTCGTGGAAGTAATTCATATTTCCTGCCTGTGGTTCACTGCGAAGTAGCAGTGGTCTGGTGTGAGCTATGGAGCAGGGGCTTGGATAGACCTGCTATCATCTTGCAGCATCTAGGATCCACTATATCCAGTGGATTGGATACAGTGCAATATTGTGCACTGCAGCATCTAGGATCCACTGTATCCAGTGGATTGGATACAGAGGCAAAATTTGGCCTG